>NW_004567115.1:32157391-32159243 GCF_000260355.1 Condylura cristata
CTCCATCTGGCAGTGAAAGAGACTTTGCAAAAACAGCCCTTTTGCTTTTATTTATCAGTCAGTAGTCAAGTCACTTGACTTCAGGGAAATTTTTCACCCTGGTGCAGTGCTTGCTTGTCAGGGCAGGCAGGCCTTATGCGGCTGAGGCAGTCCAATTGTAAGCTTAAAGTTGCTCAGAATATTTTGATATTATGATTATACAAAAAAGGGAGGTCATAACATAAGTTAGCATGGAAAGTCTGATTTTTCAGAGCAATTCCCCTCCATCCGGACCGTGTCTGACGACAGAGGTTGCTTAGCTTGTGTCACATGATGGAGCAAAGACATTGATTGTGATGTGCTATTGAGGTGAAGGGTTCCCTTGTGATTAACTGTCTTGTTTTAGTTCACCAGAAAATGACTGGCTTGAGATGGAATGTCAGAACTGGCTATTGGGGTAAAATACCCCCATTGTCTCAGATCCCCAGCTTTCTGACATTAAAGTGTATGTTACAAATTCAATTCCTGTCTCTGTTCAATTGGTTTCTGGCAGCAACAGGCAGCCAACCCCAACATTTTCCAGACATCTTACAACAGAAAACTGAGCCACTGAAAAGAAACATCTGCAGTGAAAAGGTGAATTTAGAAAGAAGAAAATAAGAAATTCAAGCCCTATTCCCACTCCCTACTCCCCCTCTTCCTGGACACAAACCTACTTGTTTTTTTGTTCTTAACTCAGGCTGGTAAATTTACACTGTGAAAATTCATGATTAGGTCAGTTTTCAAGTGGGCATAAGGTAAGGATTTATATAGACTTAAGAGTTAAAAATTCCCAATTAAAAAATTATAGTAAAGTGATCCCCACTAGAACATGTAAAATAGAAGCTGAGAGGATTATCACCATCTGAGTCTCTCTAAAGGAACTTCATGGGGGTGAATTTAAGAAACAAAATGATAATAATAGATAGAAGAGCTGATATAGCAGAAGGACTGGTGAATAAAGAAAAATAGCAACAACATAGATTCTTCTACATGTATGTTGATCAAAAAAAAAAAATTATGAGGATAAAAATGACCAGCTAGGAGTTAAAGCACAGCACTAAGAAGCTAAAGTCACTTCAGCATGAGTTTGATCCCCGCCTGCCCCAGAGGTGATCACATGGCATGGCAGACCTCTCCTGACCTGCCTGCTGCTTCCCTCAGCTGTGTACTTTGTTAGTCAGCCTGTTCTGCTCCCCATTCTGTCTCTGGTGAATCCTCTCACCATCCCTGCAACTTTTGCCTGTACCCCAGTTCTGTATGCATACATAAATCTTTAAAAAAAAATTGACCAACTAACATGTTGGAAGATTGTGATGTGTAACTTGGGAGAATGTTGACAAAAGTTATAGTACATTGTCTACTTATGTTGTTGGAAAGGAAGATAATGGTATTGGCTAATTTTAGACTTAATAAGTTAACCATACATGCTAAAATCACTAGCATAACCACAAAGCATAGAAATAGTGTGCATGAGGCCAAACTTTGTAGAAACATTGAGAATTAAATAAATGAGAAGATAATGAAAGGAAAATGTGAAATAATAGAACACATTCAGGCAGAAAAACAAAATAGGATGGTAGAAAAAACAAGTATTTTTATCTCAGTAAATATAATTGAAAATAATTTTCCAGTTAGAAGATGTAGGTTATTATACAACAAACAAAATCCAGCTATGTTCTATTTCAAGAAACATACCTACAAAAAAAAAGCCAAAGAATCATTGAAAGGAAAATGGTGAAGCAATTGAACAGATAATTAACTAAAAGAAAACTGATATCAGATAATTAACTAAAAGAAAATTGATATAACAATATCATAATCAGATAAAATT
>NW_004567115.1:32159913-32161765 GCF_000260355.1 Condylura cristata
ATGAAAAAATATGTAATAAAAATATTGATGAATTGAAAATTGAGTCTTTAAAAAGTCAACTACAGCTGGCAAGACTAAGATGGCTACATGGGGTGGTTGTAAGCAAATGTTGTAAGGCATGAGTAAATGAGGTAAGAGGCCTATAGATGAGGCAGAAGTTAAAAGATAAGGAGAACTTTATGGACCGCTATATCCAAAATTTTAAATTTAAATTAGATGAAATGAACAAATGGAAAACCTAAAGAATCCTATAATCATTAAGTAAATATAATTGTTAAAGTAAATATTTAAGAATATTCCCATAAATAAAGAAAAAAGAAATAGGCCTAGATATTTTTTTGAGGGGGCATATTCTGTCTTAAAGGAATGGACAATTATATTCTCATGTAAATGTCTCTGAAGAATAGAATAAGGAGGGCTATTTTCTCAATCATTTTATGATATTAATATAACCTTGACTCTAATAGGAGGGTGTCTGAAAGGAAATATATCATTAATTCAAAATAAATATAGAAACTGTATCATCTATCTATCATCATCTTTAGAGAGAGAGAGAGAAGGGAAGAAGATAGAGGGGGAATGGAGAAACTGGAAAGAAACAAATAGCAACAAACCCTACTTTGAAATTAGAATGGTTATCAAAATTGAAAAAACAATGGAATCTATAAAAATATTAGTGTTTGTAACAGAAAACATGATTACTTCATATAAGATCAGTACTAAAAATTTAATTGATTTTTATACAATAGAAACACAGTTAGAAAATATAATCTTAAAGACTTGTTTACAATATCATATATATATGTTTATGGATAGATCATGTTATAAATATAAAAATGCTTTCTAGAAATAAATCTTTTAAGAGACATTTAAGTGGTAAATCTTCATGAAAACCAGGTAATAAGGTTGACAGGTGAGAAAGAGACAAAGTAGGCACCAGGAATTGAATATTCACTATAATAAAAAATACCAGTTTTCCTTAAATTAATCCATACATAAGATAAATGTCATCAAATGCTCATACCCACACTTCCAGCCTTACCCCAGCTCTTGTAGGCATAAATAAATCTTTATAATAATTAATGTATGCATAAATAAATAAATCTTAAAAGAATCGGTATCAAAAATAAAAGACAAGTGATGAATGAGGGAATGATTTTCTAACATATAAAAGCAGAAGAATATCAGTACATAGATAAGAACTGCAAATAAGTAGAAGAAAAACAAATCCCCAAAATAGGCATGAGCAGGCATTAATATGAGGACTAATTAAAAATGACCATAGCATGTAAGAAGATGTATAATCTTATTAATTAATAGATGTCAGTTAAAACTGAGACATAAACCCAAGTTTTACTCACCTGACTTCATTCATACACATCACTGGGAAAAGTATTAATTTGTAAATTCTGCAGGAGAAAGAAAAATTGCTCTTGTCAAAAATAAAAGGAATTTTGATGGTCTTCTCAATGGAATTTTATGCAGTGACTAGCACAACTTGTTCTATGGAGGCCAGACAGTTAAAGTTTTAGACTTTGTCCATTCATGTTTCTAGTCTATATCTTTTTTAAAATCCATTAAAATGTTAACAGGGGCCTTCCCTGGTGGCGCAGCGGGTTAAAGCACAGTATTAAGAAGCTAAAGCCACTTCGCATGAGTTCGATCCCCATCTGCCCCGGAGGAGACCACATGCTGCGGCAGACCTCTCCTGACCTGCCCGCTGCTCCCTTCAGCAGTGTACTTCCTCGATTTGCCTATTCGGCTCTGTCTCTGGTGAAGTCTCTCACCCTTTGCATCTCTGCCTGTACCCCAGTTCTATATGAATAAATAAATAAATCTTAAAAAAAAAAAA
>NW_004567115.1:32162355-32171049 GCF_000260355.1 Condylura cristata
AAAAATGTTAAAAGAAATCCTGTCTTGTAGGCTGTACAAAAACAAGTTCCTGGCTATTACGGCATTTGGCCAAGCAGCTATAATTTGCAAATTCCAGCTATCAGATCCTCCAAGGAGTATCTGATTCTATCAGGGTGTACATCCTGAGTTGACTTTCTATGTATTATGCCATCTTACAGCCTTTTGTGGAAACTGGTAGTGATACAAATGAATTTGCTTAGGAATTTGTAGATAATGGATAGCAATGGAAATTATTCTTGTTTAAACCAATATAAATGAACTTTTTTTTTCCTGGCAGAGATATTATTGATTTCCAGGTAAAAGATTACCACAGATATTACATTTTATTGGCCTAAGCCAATCAAAGCTTAGAGTGGCCAATACAGTTTTGAAAAAGATATATTTTAGCAAATTATTTTGGGAAACAGTTGCATTATCTACAGAAATTGAGGAAGCACATGATTTACAATTTAGTAATCCTAATTTCAGGTATCTTTTTCTTCTAAATCCTTGAGGAAAACCTTACATTTGTGTGCCTGGAGATGTATGCGATTGTGATACAGCAATGTTTAATCATTATCATCACCTTCCTCATCATTAACAACCTTAGAATCACACTAAAGTCCATTGATGGGAGAACAGGTAAAATATATTTTTTAAAGGTTTATTTATTCATAAAGAACTGTGATACAGGTCAGAAGTGTGAGGGGTGAGAAGATTCACCAGAGACAGAGTGGTGATCAGGACAGATGGATTTACTGAAACACACTGCTAATGGGAGAAACAGGCAGGTCAGGAGAGGTCTGCCACACCATGTGGGTCACCTCCATGGCTGGGGATCAAATTCATGCTGCTGTGGCTGTGGATAGCTTCATAGTGCTGTGCTTTAACTTTTGCCACCCGGGAGGGCCCAATAAAATATTTTAATACACCCAGAAAACTGTACATACATACATACATATATTATAATACATATAGAATGTAAAATAACCGCATCTGAAGAAAACCAATATGGATGGCTTAGAAAAACAATGTTAAGTGAAAAAGCAAGGATTATGAAATACAAAGAAAACAAAAGCTATGGCAATGATTTAATTAAGGACGCTATAGTTCAGTGGATAAGAGAAATGCAAATAAACATTTTCAATATCACTTGATACTCTTCATAATTGAAGACAAGCAAGTTTTATACAAATTTCATATGAAATATATGCTAGGGCAACTTTTTGTCAATGAGTATATTAGGATGCTTCATCATTTAAAATATTTTTTTTATTTATTTGATTTGAGAAATTTACCAGATAAAGAAGAGAATGAGGTTATAGAAAACATAGAGAAAATTTCACTGTGTCCAAACATTGTATAAGATACATTACATATTTTGATGAGTTCAGTGGTTGCTGCAATGTAAAAGAAATGGGAAGAAGCAGGGAATAGAAACCCTTTCTTGACAAAAGACTGAAAAACAGGGAACACATAGTGACTCAATTTGTGCTCAAACTGTTGACATTTTTTCGACACAACAGAGAGTCATAGAGAATTAGTGGGGTGCGCTTCTGGGCAGAGTTGAACCTCAGTATCCTGTGAGGTATTGACAGAAATGGAAAGCACAGACAGGCAGGCAGAAATACACTAGAAGTTTCCAATAATTCTTTTTTTTTTTTAAGATTTATTTATTTGTGCATGCAGAACTGGGGTACAAGCCAGAGGTGTAGGGGTGGTGAGAGGATTCACCAGAGACAGAGTAGGGAGCAGAACAGGCAGATCCACGAAGTACACTGCTGAGGGGAGCAGCGGGCGGGTCAGGAGAGGTCTGTGCGCCATGTGAGTCACCTCAGGGGCAGGTGGGAATCGAACTCATGCGGAAGTGGCTTTAGCTTCTTGGTACAGTGCTTTAACCTGTTTGGCCAGAAGGGAGGCCCATTTCCAAAAATTTCTTATGTAAATTTTTGAAAAAAAAAGAAAAGAACAAAAACAAAAGGGCAATTTTTTTATGTGGAATCCCCAACAATTAAAGAAATTTGAGTTCAAAGAGGAGTAAAGAATGTGGATAGATTCTCCCAGTTTTGTCAAGGAGACGGCTCTGATTTCACAATGAGACAGGGACATTTGGGAGAGACGGTGAGTTGTGAATAGGATGTCACATGTCTTGTTGAAATTACAGCATTTCTCTCATATGATAAAACATAACAATGGAATGTTTATTGCTTCTGACAATGTCGCAAAACATCTAAATATTTGTTATGAGCCAAATGCAATAATTAACTGTGATAAGACAAGTCAGACTCAGAATTAGTGTAACATCAACTGTCACTCACCAAACAGCTTTTTGATGGACTCCAGTCAACTGAAAATTAAATTTCAGAATATGAAATTGAGCTAAGCTGTTCCATGTGCTCTGATATCACCAAGCAGGAAGTCTCAAGGACAGGCTGCACTTCCCGCCAGCTCAGCTACCAAGACGTGCTCACCCCTCACATCCCTGAGATCATCCTTGCTCCGTCTGAGCAACCTTCTAAAATTGCTGTGTTGACAATACAGAAAGAAGGGATAGGGCTTATAGCATGCTTGTGTGCATACTTGGCATTCTCAAGCCTGGGACCAATTTTGGTTGAGGAGCGGGCAAGGAGTGTGAGGATGCCATTGCCACACAGTAAGGAACATATGCTTCTGAATCCGTTCCTCGAGAACTTCCCGATGAAATTCCTGTGGACACATGTGGTCTTGACTCAGATAAGAGCAGGGAGTTGAGTAACAGACAACAGCAGCCACAGGAAGATGCCAGGGTGCTGATTACAAATGGCCAAAATAAGAACACGCAAGATAAATAAATGTAGCTCCTGTGCATGCCCTGAGTAGAACAGTTTGGTCTCACCTTGCTGTAATCATATTCCAAATGTAAATCAATTCCCAGCTTCTTCTAGATTTGTCATGTTTCCAGAAGAGCCAAGTGAAAGGAACATATCTTGGTTTTTATGCATGAATGATTTCTGCTTTATACTACATAATCCATTTGCAAAGATAAAGCTTGTCTTTAACGCCAGCACCCCTAATCCTTTCTACCACACACTCATTCCTATCAATTCAGATTATTGCATTTACCTAAATTCTTTTAAGTTCAAGTGAAAAGCAAACTCTTTAAAATTCAACCTGATCTGGACTCTCGCGGAGGTTTGTACACGGTGGCTTTTCATGTACATGTCTATGATAATATTTAAACTATTTGGATGCCAAATCCTAAAGAAAGCTCATGATTATAGGTGTTTTTTAATGTACAAAAACTCATTTGAGTATTGTGATGTGGGAATGTTATTTCACAGAGGTTTGTTTAGTGCACATGAATACATGATGGCTTTTAAAATTAGGTCAGAAAAATTAAGGAAACGAAAGTATTAAAAGGATCCATTTGGCTAGAGCAAAATTGTATGCAATTGAAAGACAGCTCTCTCTTTTTGGTTCCTAACAAATAAATTGTGTTACTATTGAAGACTTATTATCTTTTCTTGTCCTGTCTACCTATAATATCTAGTGGTTTTTTAAAAAAGCAGCAGTTACAGTCCCAAAGAACAAGAAACTCTTCCTCTCCCTTCTTGTACAGTGGGAAAACAGGACCCTCAATGTGTTTTTGCTGAAATTAGCCAACTTCACAAAGATAAGGGATTGGTTCAGTCACATTTTTGCCTGAGTTGGGTATCAGGTATTAAAATAGCTGAAGGTAATGGAGTGCTTTCTCTTTCCTTTAAGCTGATGTTTTGCTTTTTACTCATTTGAAACTCAATGAGTTTCTTTCTGCTAAGGAATTCAGGGTCAGATTAATTTCTCTAGTGACTCTTTGAAGTAAGTGTTAATAAAAGTAAAAAGGGTTTCGAAACATAAAGTACAATTTTTGTCCTCCTTTAATATCTCCAATAAATTGCTAAGGCACAATTTCACATTCTAGCAGGGAATGATTAATATTATTCTAAAGCACCTGAAAGAAAAAGGAGCAGACTTGTGGGCTTCTCTTACCGCTATATTCCCTTTCCTCTTCCAAAGTCTCTTGCAGCTCCGTCTTGTTCTGGCCTGGACCAACGTCCCTAACTCTGACTTTGTCACTCTGTCCAATCTTCTCATCTTTATTACAGTAAACCTACTTTAATTGTCTACATTATTGCTCACGTTGGGGCTTTTCTTCATCTTTAATACATTACACTCTGTGAACTTTCAGTTCTTCCTACACTATGCACTTACTGTGAAAACTCTGGTTTCTTTCCCTCATTTACTTACCAAATAAAACATCTTTTCTCATTTCATTTCTCTTCTGTGTGGGTTTTTCCTTAATTGTTTTTAATCCATTCTTATGATTTCAGCCATGATTTCATCCGCACAAATCTTATCCTTAGATTCATCAGCCCAATGTATTTCTTGAATGGTAGAAACATTTTCCCTTCCAATATAGGAAACTTAACATCTCCACCCTCCTATACCATAAAATAGTCATGGAATTAGCACTGTCCCAGTTGATCCAGGCCTGGCACACACTTAAGTAGCCTTTAATGATGTCTTTACTACTCCCCATATAGTAAATTGCCAAATCCTAAAATTTTGTCTCCAAAGGAGAGTGTGAATCATTCTCCTATATTCCATTTCCAAAGCTAGCATTAACCAGCATGACTTGTCTCATATAACCTCTCTTTCCTGGCCTCTTAGACCAACTTTTTTGTTTGTTCAAGCTCTGCAGTTAATTTAATTTTTTAATTTTTATTTATTTACTGCTTACTCTTTTCCCCTCTAATGTCCCCTCCCCCCCTCCCCCAGACAGTAGTCCTCAGGATGTTTGTCGATGCCCCCTAGTTTTGGAAAGCATTTGACATCGCAAGCTCTCTGTTAGTGAAACTCCAACATTTATTTTTTATCATTTTGACTTGCTTTGCTGCACATAATTCCTTAAATTACCTCCACTTTTCTTAAAATGACTGATTCATCCATTGACATGGCTGTAGAGATACTCTGTGTTATGCGCATACCACATCTTTTTGACTCATCTGTTGACGGAGATTTAGTCTGTCTCTGTGTCCTAACTACTGTAAATAAATTGCTGTGGATATTGTGATGTGGGTTTTTTGGTTGATGGTTTCATAATCTATGTGGGTCTATGCCCAAGAGTGGGATTGCTAGATCATGTGGTATTTCTAGTTTTAATTTTTAATGGTAAATCCTAGTTGTTTACACCAGTTCACATTTTTCACCAACAGTATAGGTCTTTTTGATATGTGTAGTTCTCACAGGTACAATGTGGTATCTCATTGTAGTTTTAAACATCATCTCTTTTATTATTATTATCTTTTGAACTTCTCACATTTTTTGAGGATCTAATAGATTTATAATCCTTGTACAATTATAATAGTGCTAATATAAAAAAACTTTTTTACTATTATTAAAACAATGCCATTTGGGCCAGGTTTTGGTATCAATATGCTAATTTCATAAAATACATTTGGAAGTGATTCTTTTTCTGTAATCTGGAAATACTTTAAAGGGAGAGAATTATTTATCCCTTAAAGATCTGAAATAACTCTGGTATGAAATCATCTTTCTGGAGTTTGAGGATGAAACTTTTTGTGTGGTTATCTACTCTGAGTCACTCATTCTTTTTCTGTCTCAAATAAGTCAGTCTTAGAGACTTTAGAGCCTCTTCGGAGCCAGTATAATTTGTCTTCATCTTACCTTGATTATATATACAAATATTTTCTTCTCAAACAAGGTCATATTCTAAGTTTCCAGGTGGAGATGAATTTTTGGGAGACACTATTCAATTTCTGATACACAGTAAGTTAGAAGAATTAAGAAGAACATGAATTTAGTAAAAAGGAGATTGACAAATAAAATAATGATCCACCAGACATAGTGATTTCAGTTTAAAGAAACAAACTAAGGGACTTAACATTAGAATTAGTAAGGGTTGGAGTAGAAGTATAAAGAAAGAGTCTCTGAAATGGAGGAAAAATTTGGATGATCAGAGCAACTTGATGTGAATGAGAAAAAAAAATTAAGGTAATTAGAAGGCATGTAATAGATATGGGGAACAAACAATTCCACAAGAAGATTTTCAAACTACATGAATAAAATAAACTAGCCTCAGAATAGAAAAATATTCAAAGACAAAATAATGATGATTTTTTAAAACTATTTATTTATGCATACAGAACTGGGGTACAGGCCAGAGGTGCAGAGGTGGTGAGAGGATTCACCAGGGACAGGGGGAGCAGAGCAGGCCAACTGATGAAGTACATTGCTGAGGGGAGCAATGGGAGGGTCAGGAGAGGTCTGCAGCGCTATGTGGGTCACCTCCGGGACCGGGGATAGAACTCAGCCTGAAGTGGCTTAAGCTTCTTAGTACTGTGTTTTAACCTGCTGCACCACCAGGGATTGCCTAGAGTAATGACTATTTTTATAAGAAAAAAGAAAAACTGAAACTACAGGTTAAATGGCCCATCATGTTCTAGGAAACACAGATACAGGGTGTTCATTCTGAATTTCAAAGTGAAAGAATTGTATGTAGATAAAGAGACTATGTTCAGGACATTTCAGATTTTCTATGATTCCATAGTGAAGCAATGCCCTTGAGCGCTGAGGAAAGAATTAAATATTTTATACAAGACTTGTAATGCAAGCACAAAGGCAAAGGGTATCTTAAAAAATGCAAAAATCTCAAGAAATAATCTCACTGTAGCTCATCTCTCCCACCGATTATAATGAACAACAAAAACCCAAAAATTGTGAGTCACTTGAGGATTCTGGAAAGAAACCAAAATTGATTGATTATAGGAGTGTGCAACTGGAGTAAAATATTGCACGTCGTGATCCTTATTTATTCATGAGTTTATCTTTGTGGTTCTGTAAAATGGTGGTCCCTAGGAAGAGGGAAGTTCCAGGTTCCCTGCCCCACCCAGAAGGAGGGTGGAGCTGAGCAAAGAGAAGGATTCTGAAAAAGAAGGAAACAGGATGGAGAGCCAGGAGACCTGAGGAAGCCACATGAATTAGAGAGCATGTGATGAAGAAACCGTGCTTGTTTCTTGGCCCTGTGCTGGTGGAAACAGATGTGGGTGAGACCTGTGGGGAGATGACTATGGCAGTGTTTTATTAATTTTGATTGTGCTCTTTTCCTTCCAGACTTGTCTGGCCGTGTCTGACCCTTTCCTATGGGTCCCAGCCAGAAGGTGCTTTCAAGCCTTGCTTTGGAACAATCCCTTTTGGGTGGGCTTTTGCCCACGAGGGGATGGATAACTTCAGGTGTTTGATTTAGAAAATATTTTTGTCTTTTCTGTATTGTATACTCATTGTATTAAAGTTCCTTTCCATTAAAGCCCTTATGCCTTGTCTTGATGCTACAGATGGCAGAACCTACTTAAAGCAGGCAGGTTTGGGGGTTCAGTGGTGCCTCTCTTTCCCTGCCTTGTAACAGTTCTGCTCTAAGAAAAGGCTCTATACAATTACCAGTGAAGCCACTTGGATTGATTTTCTATTTACCTGGTTAGCATAAATATGATACCAAAAATTTCCTTCCTTCTGCCTAAATTATAATTAATATCATATTTATACTGATAGCTTTAAAAAAGTTATAAATGGCATTAGCTGATTAATTAAGAAAGAATTTCCTGGCCAGATAAGGAAGTCATCTCAAGGATACAGTTATGTTTTCATATTAAAAAATTAATTAATATAGGTCAGCAGAATATTGGGTTAAAAGAGAAAAGATGATTTTTCTATTCCCAGTAGGTGTTGAAGATTATTTGACAAACATCTAGGCTAATGAAAGTACTTAATGAAAAAATACTATAAACACTCAAACTAAAGAAAAGGATTCCTAGTATAAGCAGCAGTATTGATATAGTTCAGGAAGCAATAGCTTATATAGATAAAACAAGAGAAAGAAATAAAAGGAATAGATACTGCCAGGAAAAGAAATGTGAGAAAATTATAATTTGCAGATAAGATGATCACCTACTTTGACAATTTAAAAGAACCACAAAAGCCCTCTCTCACAATTAATAAAGTAATTTTAGCTAAAAGCCTCATTGTAAAAATCATATATACAATAGGCAGAACCAATGTTAATTCATTAATTTCAGTGCATCGATTCATTAAAAATTTATGCCAAAAGATTTTAGGGGGAATCAGACAAAATGTTATTGGGGTTTATTTGTAACATTACACATGTGACTATTAATTACAAGGATAATTTTGGAAAAGAAAAACAAATAAGAGGAGACTAGTCTATCAGATAGGCTAGTAAAATCTAGTTAAAATTGATTAATACTGTAAGAGAAATATAGGCAATATAACGAAGGCTTCCATTAATAAATACGAAATCGGTATATTTTGAAGGTGTTATGAATCAGTAGAGAAAAAAATAAATGTGTAAAAATTTTGCCAGCAATTTGAAAACTAGGTTGATCCTTTGGTTGATAGTAATATCAACATATTTTTTAGGTACATCAAAATTTCGATATAAAATCATCTAATATCTAGATGCAGGAGGAGGCCACTCTAGAAAGAACACAAAACAGAAAAATTTCTAAGAGACTGCAAAAAAAGACTCCAACTATAATTTTATTAAAAAGAAAAGAAAAACCCAAAAGTGACTGACTTGTAAAAGTATCTGTAACAGATAATCATTTGCAAATGGTCATTTTTCTAAATTTACAGATGCCA
>NW_004567115.1:32171800-32182748 GCF_000260355.1 Condylura cristata
TCTGTATGCATAAATAAATAAATCTAAAAAAAAAAAAAAAGGGGGCATTAGCCAGTCCCACCATGCCTAGGAAAGGCCATGCTGATGGAAGGAATCCATTACAGACATTCTCAGCTGCTAATTCACATGAGTTGCTCTGAATCTATCTGCCAGGACATTTTGAGAGCAGAGTGAGGAGGCTCTAGTCCCTGAGCATTTGTGCACATGAACTCCACGAAGGTGGGAGCCAGCATGGTGGCTAAGACAGCCACCTCATTTCACCAATATCTCCAAATTGAAATGTTCTTTTTTAAAAATAATCCTTCAGAGCCAGATAGAGTACCTGTAAAGTGACCAAAGTACCACTTTGAAGAAAACAGAAAATGGTTCAGTAAATTCAAAAGCATTTAGCATTTTCATCCCACCTTGAGACAATATAATGCCCCTGTCAACCTCCTTTTCTTTCGGATTCTAATTGGCCATTCCTTCTATAATGAAATTAATACATAGACTTGGGGGTTTTTTGCATTTAAGATGTGGTACTTGAGAACATATTTTCTTTACCTAGTCTTGTCCTTCAACTTCACCCCTAGCTCTTTGTCTTCTACTAAAATTGAACCGTGTCTATATTCTTTTGACTTACTTCTGAGCCATTACACTGTATACTCTATTTAAATAGAGGACCTGGAATTTGGAGATAATTTCCTAAAAGATTTGGGTGGGTTGATGTACTTTAAACACCTATAAGATGATCTGAACCCCCACCAATATTATAGCAAAGTTTTCTAAAAAACTAAATTTTTAGAACTTTTAGCTACAAAACACTGTATATAATAGTAAATACTGGGTAGCCTTCTGTTACCCTCCCATGTAACCCCTTTTTAAAATTTGGGCCAATAGAAATAGTCAGGAGAGCAAAGAGCTTGTGGCCTTTAAAGGCTTGTGAATTTTATATGATCTTTACTCTGCAATCAACTTTAAGGTCTTCATGTCCACGATATTGAATGCTGCCTGCCCATGCTCTCCATATCACATTGCCCACTTGCACTTTTTTATAGTATTTATCACTCTCTGAAAGTTTATTTTGGTATAATTGTCTATTTCCTGTCTTGGTCACAGAATGGGAGGCAGTTTTCACATCAAGTCAATGAAAGTTTAACCTTCAGAAACCCACTCTTTCCCAGAGACCCAGGGAGTGCTGACAGCTTTTGGCAGTTGTGCAGGTTTTAGGGGGAGGGGGAGGCAGACTGCGATATGGAAGCTCTGTAGGGCACATCTCCTGGCTTTGACCAAGGATATCTCAGACAAAATGGGCCTGAATGTGCAAGGCCCAGAAAGTGGTTGGAATTCCTTCTCTTATTCTAAATAAATGTTCACCTTTGTATCTAGTTTTGAGCCCAAGCTAGCGGGACTGATTGTCCCTTGCAATTCTGTTCTTACTGAGACTATCAATCACCTAAGTAGTTAAATTCAGTGACCATTGCCCAATACTCACCTAATCTGGCCAGCAGCATTTGATATAGTTAATCATTCCCTTCTAGAATCACTATACTTACTGGCTTCTAGAAAATTCATTTCTCGTGGTTTTTCTCCATTCCTTGCTGCTTTTCCCCAGTTTCCTCTGCTGGTTCTTCCTCGTGTTTATGAATTGTAAACATGGAAGTTCTCCTGCTTAGATCTCACACGTCTACACCCTAATGCGCCCATGCCTGCACTGAGTTTTTGAGTTGAATCTAGCTGTACAATGATTGTCTGATTGGCAGCAGAAAAGACTGTGGAGGGCACAAACTTTGTGACCAGGCTACCTGGCTTTGAAAATTGCCTCTATTGCTGATTACTAATTTACCTATTTAAAGATTTATTTTACTTATACATATAAGAGTTGGCGAATAGGCTAGAGGTATGGGAGGTGGAAGAATTCACCAGAGACAGAGTGGGGAAGAGAATAGGCAAATGTACTGAAATGCACTGCTGAGGGGCGCAGGGGGTAGGTCAGGTGAGGATGCTCTGTGGGTCACCTCCCTGGCTGGATCAAACTCGTGCTGCAGTGGCTGCTGTGGGTAGCTTCATAGTGCTGCGCTTTAACCTGTTACACCACCAGAGAGGGCTCTGATTACTAATTTAAACATGAGCAAGTTACTTAGCTTCTCTGTGCCTCAATGTCATCATCTGTAAACTGGCAATAATTATAGTGGCTACCTATTAGTTTTGTGAGAATTTATAGTGCTCAAATTTAACCTCAACAATACAACAACTCTAGGCATTTATGTTAAAGGGAACTTGAGTAGTAACAAATGACTGGAAGAGCTAGGAAGCCAGTGAAAGGATGACAAGAAAATCCAGATAATATCCACAAAAGTCAGTCACTATCACTACAGAGAAGGACAAAGCAAGACTTACTAAAAAAAGCTTAATTATTAAGACCCTATGGAATGGCCATGGCCATGCACATATAGATCAATTCAACAGAGCAGAATCCAAACATCATCCTTCATCATATGGTCAATTGAGTTTTGAAAAACATACTTCAGTGGGAAAAGTAAATTATCTTCAATAAATGATTCTGAAAAACTGATATGCATTTGCAAAAAAGGTAAACTTTATACTGCATACAACAACTAACTTGAAATAAGTCATACAGCCAAACTTGAAAGCTAAGGTTGTATAACTTCTAGGGAAAAATTGGAGAATGTTTTAGTGACTTTGAATAGGCAAAATTTGGGGAACATTGAAACACATACCATAGAAGAAGCTTGACGGACTAGATTTCAACAAAATTAAAAGTTCTGCTCTTCAATATCTATACAACCTTTATCATATAAATAAAGGCAAGTCACGTACTGGGAGAAAATATTTGGTCTGTATATATCTATCAAAAGAAAAATATCCAGGATAAGGAGGCTTAAAATTCAATAATAAGAAGGCAAATAACACTCAGCAATAAAAATAAATGAGTTACTGATACAATGTGGATGAAATCCCAGAATATTTTTCTGAGTGAAAGATGTCAGTCTGAAAGATTACATGCTATCTAATCACACTTATATGAAGTTCTAGAAGACACAAATCTTAGCTCTAGGTACAGAGAGCAGATCAATTGTTGCCTTGGCCTGTAGTGACTGGAGAATCAATGAATAAGACAGGGCATGGAAGAAATTTGGGGTGTGATGAAAAAGAATCCTATAGCTTGACAGCAGTGCTTGTAACAAGTATACACTTGTCAACATACATCAAACTGAATAAAGTGGTGCATTTCGTTGTTGGTGAATCATCTATTGATAAAGTTGGTTTTACAAATTCAAAAGAACTTAATATGTACAAACATGAATTGAACGCTTATCATCACCTCCTATTATTTCTATCACCTCATCTCCTCACTTTCCCCAATGCTCACTAGAACTGCCTGAATCCTTGCTATCCCTGAAACACTACAAGGACACAAGGATGTGGATCCAGACCTTGACCTTGTTCTTCCCTGGGTGATGATGCCCGTCCCATCCCAGCCCCACCTCCAACCCCATTCCACTTTTGTGAACCACTCTGCCCCCACGTGGCCACATGCTTCATGGGCACATTCTTGAACAGCCCTGACCCACCTTTCATACGAAACAGCACCCAATTATCTCCATTTCCTTTCCTTGCTTTATTTCTATCCTCAACCCATATAGATCGCAGTTGTAGTTGTGTTTTTATTTGTTTAATTGACAATTTCCTTTCCCTCATGTGGAATATAAGATAATTGGTACACTCAACAAATATTTATTATTATTTATATATAAAACATCATTTTTATATTATTTATTTATACTTTATTAAATAAATAGATTAACAAATATTTTCAATCTATAAGCAATTCATATATCAAGTTAAACATATATAAATGGATGGACTTATATTTGTTATATGGTTTTAGATTTTATAAAACAATTGATTTATTATAATCTAATATAGTAAATATTATTAATGTTAAACAAGTATTCCACCAACAAGGAATGATTGGCTGGCTTTACTCTGCTATGGAAGCTTTATTTTTCTTTCATCACAAATCTCTACAACAATAATCTGTCTCCATTGTTTCTTTGAATATCTTCACCAGAGCCAGCAGATGCATGGTATTTATGCTGTTGATTCCCTTGTGGGCTTATTGAAAAAAGAAATAATCCAGCTGGATTTCTTTTCCACTTGTCATTCTGCCCGATGAGGAACTCTAGGCAGTTACCGGTAATGGATTGGATTTGGTAGGAAATATAAAATCTGTTTGTTATCATGGGTATAAATTCAAACTTTCTTTGGTTGTTATTTTAGGCTTGATTTCCAAACTGACCAAGAGACAAAGACTTATGAGGTAACATGGAAATTACATGTTCTTTAACATTTTTCCAGTCCTGTTAGGAAGAGCCAGAGAGGCAGAGCAACTGTGAAGCACTGACCGCTGCATATTTTTTTAAGACCCTGAGGGGTTTATTTCAACACGTAACTTCCAGTCTTTCTTCATCTATGCTATAACAAAGTCTTAACTTAATTGAATCCTATCCATTCATAGTCGTCTGAAGTTTAATCAATGACAGATCTTAAAAGCGCATATGGAAAGCCCTACAAATTGTTTGCTTCCTTGTAAAAATGTGAGCCCTCTAACAACATGGTCATGAGCCCCTTCCTGAAGTTAGATGGGATTGCAGAAGGAAAGTGGGTCTTCCAATCGCTTCTCCAAACAGCAAATTGATAACTATGGACCTTCCAGGCAGGTTTCGTTCTATTATGTGTTCCTTTATTGTGTTTTGCAGATGTTGTAATTTTTTTTTTAATGGAAAATTTGTGGGAACCCTGCATTTCAACAAATCTATTGGTACCACATTTGGGTAATAATTTTCATAGTGTTTCAAATAAGAGCTTCACATCTTTCACTTTGAATCAAACACTAGAAGGAACCAATTTCAAAAGCTAAGTCAAAGATCATACTAACATTAAGAAGAATATGCGAACGATTTGAATGATAACAAAGACAAGATAGAGAAGTACAAGTAGTTTGGAATGACGATCAAACCAACCTTATAGTCTTCCTTTAAGCCAAAGCTATCCAGAACTAGTTCTAATTCTTTTCAAGTATATAAAGTCTGAGAGAGATGAAGATGCTGAAGAAGAAAAGTTGGGGGTCAGCAGTGATTGGTACATAGATCTGAGGAAAGAAACTGTCTTCATAACATCAAAATTCAAGGTGAAGCTAATATATAAACTACAGCCAGTTAACCAGAAGATCCAGCTAAGATAACTGAAGAAGGTGGCTACAATGGATTTTCAGTTAAATGAAACAGTCTTCTATGGAAGGAAGAAGACACGCAAGATGTTCATAGCCAGGGACGAGAAGCCAATGCGTGATTCAAAATTTCAAAGAACAGCTAACTCTCCTGATAGAGACTGATGCTAACTGGTGACTTTAAGTTGCAGCCAAGGCTTATTTATCATTTAGAATTGTGCTAAATAGCTTCTTCCTATGTTCTGTTCACGGAATAACCAAGCCTGGATAGCAGCGTATCTGTTCCCAACATGGTTTATGGAATATATATTTTTTAAAGGTTTATTTATTCATTCATATAGAACTGGGGTACAGGCCAGAGATGTGGAGGGTGAGAGGATTCACCAGAGACAGAGTGGGGAGCAGAACAGGCAGATCAACAAAGTACACTGCTGAGGGGAGCAGCGGGTGGGTCAGGAGAGGTCTGCCACGCCATGTGGTCACCTCGGGGGCAGGCGGGAATCAAACTCATGAGGAAGTGGCTTTTAGATTCTCAGTGCGGTGCTTTAACCCGCTGTGCCACCAGGGAGGGCCGGCTTATGGAATATTTTAATCCCTCTTATTGAGAACTATTGCAAAGAAAAAAAAAAGATTCCTTTGAAAATATTACTAGTTTTAACAATGCACCTGGTCATCCAAGAATAGGATGGGAATGTATAAGGAGATGGACATTATTTTTGTGCCTGATAACACAACATCCATTATGCAGCCTGTGGATCGAAAGTTGAAGTTCAACTTTCAACTCCTATGATTTAAGAAAGGCATTTCCTAAGGCTATAGCTTTAGAAATAAATATCTGTATAGAAGTAATTACTCTGATGGATTTGAAAAAAGTCAACTGAAAACCTTCTGGAAAGAAATAAACTTTCTAGATGCTATTAATAATATTTGTGCTTTATTGGAGGAGGTCAAGATATTACAATCAACAGGGATTTGAAAGAATTTTATTTCAAGCTTCATGAATAACTTGAAGGGAGGGGTTCAAGACATCAGTGGAGGAAGTTACTGCAGTTGTGGTGTGAACAGCACAAAAGGAGAATTAGAAATGGAAACCTGAAGGTGTTTTTGAATTGTTGAAATCTCAAGATAAAACTTGAATGGATGAAGAAGTAATTTTCTTATGGGTGCAAAAATAAAGTTTTTTATAAAAGATTTATTTTATTTATTTATCCATGTAAGAATGAGGGTGCAGGCCAGAGGTGTGGGGTTGAGAGAATTTACCAGAGACAGAATGAGGAGCAGAGCAGGCAGATTGATTGAAATACACTGCTGAGGGGAAGCAATGGGTGAGACAGGAGAGGTCTGCTGTGCCATGTGGGTCTCCTCCCTGGCTGGGGATTGAACTTATGCTATAGTGGCTGTGGGTAGTTTCAGAATGCTGAGATTTAACCCCTTGTGCCACCAGGGAGGCCTATAAACTAGTTTGAGATAGAATCTACTAGTTAAGATGCTGTGAACATTGTTGAAATGATGACAAATGCTTTAGAATATTACATGAACATGGTTGCTAAAGTAACTGCTTTAGGATATGACACAATTGATTCTGATTTTGAAAGAAGTTCATCTGGTGGAAAATGCTACCAAACATCACTGCATGTTACAGAGATATCTTTTGGGAAAGGAAGAGTCAATTTATGTGGCAAACTTCATTGTCTTATTTTCTTTTTAAATCATTTTTTTTAAAGATTTATTTATTTATTCATATAGAACTGGGGTACAGGCTAGAGGTGCGGAGGGTGAGAGATTCACCAGAGACAGAGTGGGGAGCAGAACAGGCAGATCAACAAAGTACACTGCTGAGGGGAGCAGCGGGTGGGTCAGGAGAGGTCTGCCACGCCATGTGGATCGCCTCTGGAGCAGGCGGGAATCGAACTCATGCGGAAGTGGCTTAAGCTTCTTAGTGCTGTGCTTTAACCCGCTGCGCCACCAGGGAGGGCCCTCATTGTCTTAAGAAATTGCCACAGTCACCCCCTACCCTCAGTAATCACATCCTAATCGTCAGCAGCTATGAAGAGCAAGGAAGACCATTCACCAGCAGAAAGTTTAAGCACTAAAGGTGCTGGTGATTGTTAGAAGTTTTCTAGCAAAAAGTATTTTTAAAGTTCAAGATAAGCATATTTTTAGGCATCATCCTATTGTACATGTAATAGAATAGAGTGCAATGTGAACCTAACTTTTACAACATTGGGAACCCAAAAATTTTGTGGGACTTAGTTTTTCACATATTCACATTATTGAGGTGGTCTGGAATGTACCCCCAATAACTCTGAGGGGTGCCTGCATTCTTAATGAGGCTTTTGAATATGAAGTAAAATATTTATTGTTAACAGGTGATTCTCAGGGAGAGGAAAATCTTACCTGGAGGGAAAAATAAATATCAGGAAACAGTTCATGGGCTTTCTTAATGCTTTGGGACTCAGCAATTACTGTCATTGTTTCCTGTATGTTGGGAAAATAGACAGGCACAAATCCTCTTTATAACCTCTGGTCAGAAAACTCTGGTGCTTGCTGGACAGGTTAAGTTTTGATACACTGAATTTTCTCCATATTTTTCCTGAAAACTTAGTTAAGGAGGAAGACTTTTTTTTTTTTAAAGATTTTATTTATTCATACAGAACTGGGGTACAGACCAGAGATGTGGAGGGTGAGAGGATTCACCAGAGACAGAGCAGGGAGCAGAGCAGGCAGATCTATGAAGTACACTGCTGAGGGGAGCAGTGGGCAGGCCCGGAGAGGTTTGCCGCGCCATGTGGATTTCCTCCGGGGCAGGTGGGGATCGAACTCATGCGGAAGGGCTTTAGCCTCTCAGTGCTGTGCTTTAACCTGCCACGCCACCAGGGAGGGCCTGGAAGACTTTTTTTTAAGGACTTTCAATGTCATATTTTTCCTTGTATAAACTCTCAAGATCTTCAGCCTGATTCTTTCAGGCAACTGGACGTGTTTTCTGTATACATTCATTGATATACTACTCCAATTTTGAAATGAGGATAGCTTTAGTTTAAGGAGTATCTTTCAGTGTTGGTGTAATTAAATTTCATATCGTCACAAGTTTATTCTGGCCCAAGGGAAGAAGGTTGCAAGGGATTTTCATTAACATTTTAATTAGCCTTTTGGTGGTTACTGACCCCTGATGGATTAATTTTTTTTAATAGAACAAAGGTAGATCTGTTCATTATATTCACTACGAACTAACTGCCTTTTTCTGAGGTGGCCGTAATTGCTAGGTGATTGCATTTAAATTTTTTAAATGTATTATTTCAGCCTGGAAAAATTGATAGAATGTTTTAACATCATAAGTAAACAATGGTACAGACAAGTGTTGTTTTTTAACATTGAAGAGTCTCATTTTATCTTTAAACTTAAAAAAATATAGTCTATATTTTGTAAAACTCAGTCACCATGAGCTTTAATTTTATTGATATTTATATCATAGCCCTTGAGCATTACAGTGAAGCTGATTGTTACTTAGTTTCTGATAAAAATGGATAAAAATAATTTTTGAAACATAGTTTGCAAATAAGAGAAAGTTGAATATAGTAGAGTTAGCCATGGAGGTGGGTAACATTGTCTCTTCCATTAGCAGCGAACTATGAAGGGATTTCACTGTATTTATTGCCTGGGTTCCCAGTGCTTTGTCAATACACATAAAGAAGTGGCCCTGTCTAATGCCCTTTTACTTTAGCTTGACTTCTGAAACATTTATTTAGAACAATTGTTTCTTCTATGTCTAACATAAGGTTTGAGGAAGTTATTTCATTGGTCTGAGCTTAATGTCCTTTCCCTAAAATGTACCTGTTTTTCAAGAAAACAATCAGCTACCAAGGTGAAAACATGGAAAGCAGAATTATGGCACTTGGTGCATTATGTGGTTCCCTTGCTTAAGATCTATCAGGCACATGGTTGCTTGCCTTTGCTGACTCCTATTTTTAGACTTTGTCCTTCAGGCCCTCTACACTCAGCCCTTTACCTAATTTACTCCTTCCTATCATTCAAGTCCCAAACACTAGAGGTGTAACTACCCAATCTAACCTCCATTTCTAATTAATACAACATATCCTATCTCCTCATTTCACGGTCCTCTTAGACCTTATAATCATCTTGCTTTTCTGTTTATTGTTTATTTATGTCTTTTCTTTACAGAATTAAAGTTCTTTTAAGAGTAAAGGTATTGTGTACTTTCTTTTCACTGAATCCCCTGAGCCTAGAGCAGGGCCTAACAAAATAAACAGTTAAGTGAATAAATGGTGATTGATACTTTCTTTTAATGGAGTTCACTGGCATGCCAAAGGAAAGATAGAATCCTCTTTCCAGTGTAACACCTACATTATTATATTACACTAGTCAATAGACAACTTAGAAAAGGGGATTATATTTCACTTTATTTGATTGAGCCGATGAACAATAAAAATATCCTAGAATTAAAATATTTATTTAATTCATTCACTCAGTAAACCTTTTTGAGCGCTGATTTTGTGGTAAGTGTTGGGCCAATTGCTGAGGTTTGGATGCATGAGAAGCAGAGCATATGTACTTAAAAAGCATACCATCTAATTGCACAGTAAGCCATTTATGCATTTAATCTGTTGTCTTTAAGACATCTATGTCTTTGATGCTATTAAAATGCTATCAAAGCCTAATGCTAAGGGATCTGCTGAAGGAAGTATAAGGAAAGAAACATTTAAGATCATTATTTTGAACTGGATTCAAGATCAAGTGGAGGTTTTCGGGACAGAATAAGAAAAGCACTCTCAAAGAATTCAGTCAGCACAAGCAAAGGCCTAGAAGATACCTGGTCGCCTGAGTGAACTGGGGACAGAAGGAGGGGTTGAGGGGTTCTGAGGGTAGGTGGGCAATAACTATCAAGGCAGAAGGAGCAGAGGAGGGAGACTCAGGACTGGAGGGGTAAGTTGAAACCAACAAATACCTTGCCTAGGACTTTAGACTTTCAGCAGTAGGTAATGGGTAGGAAACTAGTTACACAGTTTAGAAAGGTTTTCTTGATGGCTGTGTCAATGCAAGGATAGAGAGAGGAGAGAGTGAAAGACATTTAAGGGGTTGAGATGGAACTCTTTGTAGTCCTCCAGGAGGTAAATACAGAAGTCTTCAATCAGGAAAGTGCAGTTGTGAGATTCAAAGAGAGGCAGATTTCAGAGAAATCAGTGAGGGTACACTGCTAAATCAAAGATGATTCTGGAAGTGACTGAGAATATTGACAAAAACGAGTAGTGTAAGGAAAGAACCAGACCTCAATCTGTGGCATATTGAAACTGAGATGCCTGCAAACCTGGTTGGTAGATTTACTGAGTAGTTTAACTTTCAAGTTAACATTTGTTACTTAGATAACTTTGTGCATGATCAGATGGAAAGATAAAGTAGTGAGTCTTTTGTAAACACTTGTGATTTGTGTGTGTGAGAGATATGGTAGGAAACATCAGAACTTTTGCCTGGTCATAGGTGCTTCAACAACTTTCTCCGGATACTAAGATAACTAGATCTGGTTGTCACTTCAGAAGTTTGTTTTTCTTACAGGGAAGCAGGAATTTAATTCTGCCTTTGACGTGGAGCATCGCTGTGGTAACAATAATTTGATACTTACATACAAATAGTCATTGATTAATTGCAGATGATGGTGAGGAACTAGATGAACTTTTCCCATCAAATAACTCACTTAACCCT
>NW_004567115.1:32183119-32184452 GCF_000260355.1 Condylura cristata
GCCATGTGGGTCACCTCCCTGGCCGGGAATCAAACTCGTGCTGCAGTGGCTGCAGATTGCACCACTGGAGAGGGTTAAACTCTTCTATCCTTTTAACCACTCGAGTCTTCTGAAGACGGTTCCTATGAAAAACATAAATGGGATAGTGTCCTTCTTAAGAACAAAATAAGGAATCCAAATCTTAGCTTACAGGAAATAAGTGAATGTATGTGCTGCGAACATAAAGTTCCACAATTGCCCCCAGAGAGAGGCAAACTCTGTGCTTTCTGTTCACACAGACTTTTTTTTCTGCATTCTACTCTCCCTGAAGTTTGCAAGAATCTGAGACCTGAGACCCAGAGACCAGAGAGGCCATCCGATGAGAATCCAACACTATATGCTACAAACACTCACTGATGCACTCTAAGTTCCTTTTGCTTCTAAATCCAACATGGTGACTCTAACGCATCTGTTGATTCAGACTCTGCTTAAGGAAAAATATTCCCCCAGAATAAAATTACAGTTCTTGGTCTGGGGCTGTTGGCATGCTCTTTAACGAAGGACCTGACAGATGAATTTACTCTTGTTGACTTTGTGGAAGATAAATTGAAGGAAGAGGCGCTGGGTCTCCAACTTGGCAAACTTTTCCTTAGAAAATCAAAAATTGTCTCTGGAAAAGACTATAATAAGACTGTAAACTCCGAGCTTGTTATTACCACAGCTGGGACATATCAGCAGAAGGCAGAAAGCAGTCTTAATTTGGTCCAGAGAAATGTGAACATCTTTAAAGTCACCATTCTTAATGAGGTAAAATACAGCCTAAACTAAAAGTTTGTCACTTATATCCTGGGTTCAGTGTGTACGCCCAGCGTTCACATCTTGTGCATAACTCTTCCAAGCATCTATTTTGTGTACGGTATTAATTAAAATGTGCACATGATCTACCTTTATCTATCATTTTAAGGTTTGAGGAAGTTATTTCATTGGTCTGAGCTTAATGTCCTTTCCCTAAAATGTACCTGTTTTTCAAGAAAACAATCAGCTACCAAGGTGAAAACATGGAAAGCAGAATTATGGCACTTGGTGCATTATGTGGTTCCCTTGCTTAAGATCTATCAGGCACATGGTTGCTTGCCTTTGCTGACTCCTATTTTTAGACTTTGTCCTTCAGGCCCTCTACACTCAGCCCTTTACCTAATTTACTCCTTCCTATCATTCAAGTCCCAAACACTAGAGGTGTAACTACCCAATCTAACCTCCATTTCTAATTAATACAACATATCCTATCTCCTCATTTCACGGTCCTCTTAGACCTTATAATCATCTTGCTTTTCTGTTTATTGTTTATTTATGT
>NW_004567115.1:32184552-32190160 GCF_000260355.1 Condylura cristata
TAGGTGGGGCCAGTTTTAATATCATCATAGAAAGCTATATGCATTTATTGTTTATATACAAACCTTTATTGGAGGTTTTTGTTCATTTGACAAATATCCTTGTTTCTATGTTACACTCAAATTCTGAAATTCTTCAACTCAATGACCAAATTTGGGCAGTATATTTAAGTACCTACAAAATAGCCATGTGTTAATAATGTCAGTTATAACAGAAAATAAATAAGAACAATGTGTAAGTCCAAGGCTGAATGATGTTAATATCATTCTTTGTTTATAACTTTACTGTTCTGTCCTCAAATTAGCAGACTTATTTATCACCTACAGCAGCAGTCAACACTATAGTCAGTTAAACATTACAGTGTGTGCTGGGGGAAGGTAAGTTAAGAGAATAAAGTGAATTGTTGAAAGCATAGGCTTATCAGTGTAGAGAACATACCAAAGCTCCAAGGAAATTTAAACAGTTAATTATAATTGAGAAATATGAAATTGAACTTCTCACCACCAAGCGCCCCACCCCCCAAATTCATAGCCTTTGTACCCTTGGCACAAATGCATCCATGAGTCTTTTGCCACTGCAGGCACAAATTCCTGGTGATGGAGAAATCCCACTGCTCAGCTTCCAGCAATGACTGTAACTCCAGCTTACCCTCGGCACCATTGTTCTCAACTCCAAAGTCCTCTCTGAGTTCATATTCCCACTGCATTCCACAGAGCCCTAACTACTACTTTCTGAATTTCCAAGAAAGCCTTTGTGTTCTTATCTCAGTGTCCTCTGAAGTTGTAACTTCGCGGCACTTACTCCCTGAGATAAGCAAGCCCCTGTGCTGTGTCTGGAACAGTTTTGCTTTCTTAGCACTCTGTCCCTGCTGTCAGTGACTACCTCAAGTTCAAGTTCAGTTACTATTTCCCTGAAGGTCCATGTGCCCTTTCTCTTTCCCTTTGTGCTGCTCTCTCTCCTGGGCTTCTTCAGAATCAGAAGCCTGACTGCTGAGAGAGGGATTCTCTGTGGTCCCTTGTCTGTGGTTCTGACCTTTTCTATCACCAGCCTTCAGTGAGTCTCTCTCAGAAGTTGCCCGGTGGAATGTTCTTTATGGCAGTGTTTCACATTTTGTTGCCATTTTTAATCTGAAGCATTTTTTAGAGACAAAATCTTACCGAGTAACTCAAAATAGTGTGTGGTAACATACATCTGAAGAGGTATGAACTATACTGCTAAATCACATAGGATATTGTAAAGCAATGCTACCTCAATAAAAATAAGACACTTAAAAAAAGAGACAAACTCTTAAAGATGTTTAATATTTGCAGATTTGCATGTTGGGGCCATAAGGTTTTTTAAAATATATATTGAAAGAACAGGTTTATTAGAGAAGTGACAGAAAAGTAAAGGATGCTTACATAGGCACACGCGGGCAGGCAGACCTTCCGGCCATAAGTTATCTGGGCACTAAGCACAGTACTTGAAACAGGGCCAAAGTCAGTCCTAACAGTGCAAAATAGCGTCCAGAAGGGGTCACATCACCTTCTCTGGTTCCCACCCAGGTGCTCCTGGAAGACACTACTGTGGTTCAGGGTCCCATAATGGTGCAGTTTATTTAAGGAGAATGGGGAAAGGAAAGGTTTGCATGTGGGATGTGAAGAAGCTATAAGGGGCATGGCAGGAAGGGAGAAGTGACTGGATATTGCTTTAGAAAACCCTTGGCTCTTCCATTAATCTCCACTAACACATTATCGGGGTTAGGCGCTACCGGGATGATGATTAGTAAGTTCCAGTAATGTTTCTATTAATCTCCACTTCAAGCTCTCAATTAGTTTGTAGACCTGAGATATTCAACAACTAAAATTCTTGCATCCTGTGTTCCCACTGCTAGGCAATAATGCACATTTACATTTTTCTCTTGATTTTTATTAAGAAATCTTTGATTATACTCAGTTGTTCTAAAATATTCTGCCCTCCTCTTCGAGACAATCTAACTTCCCTATATCTAACTATGGTGGTCTAACTGATTGCACAAGATCATCATTTCTGGAAACTTTTTTTTAAAAAAGATTTGTTTACTTATGCATACAAGAACTGGAACCTAAGCCAGAGTGGGGAGCAGAACTGACAAATCTACTGAAATATTCTGCTGACGGGAGCAGCAGGTGAGACAGGAGAGGTTTGCTGTGCCATGTGGGTCAGCTCCTTGCCTGGGATGGAATTCGTGCTGACATGGCTGGCCATAGCTTCATAGTGCTGATACTTTACCTCTTATGCCACCACGAAGGCCCCCTCGAGAAGCTTTTTTCATTAACCACAAGAAAGTCCATGTCCAGCACATCAGTTGAAGCAATGACCAGGTTCACTGCAGCAGAGCAAGAATCTTATTGTTTGCAAAACAATAAAGAAGAGTGAACTCATGTTCTAAAGCACTTCCTGCCAGGGCAGGGAGCTAAGGGGAGCGACTTTTAAAGCAAACAGGGAGACGCAAGGTTGAATAAAAAGAGTTGGTTAGGGTCAGGGTTTCCTTGGGAATCCAGTGCCATCTACACCTCTTCATTACATGTTTTCCTTCTGTGCTCTTTCACCCCAGTTGCTGTTTAACTTCATGCTAGCTCTCTGACTGGTTCTGGGGTTCAACTTTTTGAGCAATAGAATCCCCTGTGAAAGAGTTGATTTAGAACAGAACAACAACTGGAACAACATGTGCTCAGTGTAATGTGAAATGTTTTAATTCTTACTCTGGGTACAAGTCTTCATGGCCAAGGAAAGGAGGCAAGGGGAAGGAAAAACACACAAAGGAACAACAATTCAGATAATATCCCAACAGAAGGGAAGGAATCCAGTTGCTCGGTTTGTGATTACAGGTTGCTCACCTGACCTACAAACAAAACAAAACTTCCCACATGTCCTTGGGAGAAGTGTGGCGTCATAGACCCATTCATTGTAAAATATGAAGTCACCCAGCCGTGGTTTGCAACTTCAGCAGTTATTCACTGAATGATTTTGTGTAATCGTTAGTTTCTTACAATAAAAAAAGAACATGATTAAACAAAACAAAACAAAAAGACCAAATGTGGCCAAACCACAAGTGCAATAATTTTTAGAACTCCCCCAAACTTTTGGAGAATTCTGTTTCGAACATCAGTTTTTTAAAATGTATTTTTATATATTGAACTCCAGAGGTTGTGTCTGATTTATTGGTGACACCAAGAAATGGACTTGTTTTGGCTTTTGCTTTCTGTTGCTGATGGGGTTGAATGGGTCCCTACAGATATCGTCTGGGTTATTCTGACCACGTTCCCAAGATCTCCAAAAAGTAGGAAAACCCAGAGAGAGTTAACAGATTTTACAGAGATGCTAAAAAACAATCTCATGTTCATAGCTATGGCTTGCCCTGTTGAGAACACAATATATTAAGACTGCATGGGGACAGTGATGTCTTTAATGACTCACTGACCACTGAGAACACAGCACAGAGGGTATCAGTGCTATCATTCATTTATTAAATTTTTATTTATTTTAAAGATTTATTTATTTGTCTATACATAACTGGGGTACAGGCTAGAGGTGCAGGGGCGGTGAGAGGATTCACCAGAGACAGAGTGGGGAGCAGAACAGGCTGACTGACAAAGTACACTGCAGAGGGGACAGCAGGCAGGTCAGGAGAGGTCTGTCGTGCCATGTGGATCACCTCTGGGGTGGGGATCGAACTCATGCTGAAGTGGCTTTAGCGCCTTAGTGCTGTGCTTTAACCCACTGCGCCACCAGGGAGGGCCCATTTTTAAGTTGCTATTGAGTGTTATCCAGCAAATAGCACTTTGAGTCCTAGTGATAATGATCATTATCTCTGTGTTTATGGACTTTTAGGAGCCTACAATTAACAAACATCTAATTAATTAATCTAACAAGCACCCTTTGCCTAATATAAAACATATAATCATGCAGTATCAGAAGGCAATCTGTGATGCTGACTTATGACCAATTAGCTATTAACAAATTTATGTGTGAGTAATAATAATAAAGGAAGAAAAAGCTATGAAAATATTACACTGTACCATTCTAAGACGAAATGTATTTATCTGCTGGATTTAGAAAATTTTATAGTGATTCATGTAATTAGAATTATGATCCCTATTAAAAGTCCTCTTAGAGAAAGTTGTTTATTATAATTAGATCAAAACCATGTTTAAAAAATATTAAAAATATAATAAAATAGGAAGACTCGGAATGTGTGTGTGTGTGTGTATCTTGTGGGCTTAATTGTATCCCTCCCCAAATTTAGATGTTGAAACTCTTTCTTCCAGTACTTCTAATAGTATTTCGAGTTGTGACCTTGAAAGAGGTGATTAAGTTAATATGGAGCTTTTAGAGTGATTTCTAGGTAATTTAGTCAGTGTCCTTATTATAAAGGGTAAATCTGGACACACAGAGAAATGCCAGTGTGTGTGTGTGTGCACAGACAGATGGCCATATGAAGGGGCAGCAAGCAGAGAGAGGCTTCAGAAATATTGGAAATAGAAAAAAAGTCTATTCTGCTGACTAAAACACACACAGTGCCCAAGAACATATCAATCTGGAAAAAGAAAATGTTATTAAACTAATGTCTCAATTACTGCATTTTTTGTATAGCAACATGGAATAGTAAAGGTGACTAATTACAACTTTTCCATTTTGTATAGAATTTTTTCTTTCTCAGAAAAGTTAAGCAATGTGCCCAGTGTGTCTCTAAGCAAGCCAGGGGCAGAATCAGGTCAGATCCAGTCACCTCCTGCTTTGCTGGACTAAACTGTCCTGTAGGCTTCTTCCAATCAACATGAAGCAAACTCCATTTTACTGGTTTGGAATCATTTTCACTGAAACAGCAATATGAAACAGTGAACCCCATAAAAGCAGTTAGACTCAGCGTGGGTGACTTTCTAAGGGGCTTTGTCTAGTGATACTGTAAAGAAGTGTGATACAGAAGCCAGATCATAGGAATACTTTTCACCTAGAGGAATTTGCTTAACTATTCATGTTCAGGGATTTTCCCCCCTTCTCATTGCAGAAGCAAACACAGCTAAAACCATTTCACTGATCCCTTCTGCCTGCCTTCCTCACAAAGAGATGATTGTGAAACTTTGTTTGACACAATTACTTAAATACATGTGTGTGGGGGTGGAGGATTTGCAAATCAAATCACATAGTTCAGCTAAATATAGCCTTTGTCAGGAGAAGTAACTTGTGAGCAAATCAAAATTAAGGACTAGAATCCACTGTGGACCATAACATGGCAAAAATATCTGCTGTTCTCAGGGAATTTCAGATGGTGACCATTACATGTGTATCCAGACAAATCAAAGGTGTATAATTCTGGAAAGAAATCCCCCTTAAAGAGAAAATGGAGATGTCTTTCTTCTTTATAATGTGGTCCTTAAAAAGGAAATAGAGAGGGCATTGGGGGAGGGGACTACCTGCCTAGTGGTGAATGCAGATTAGACGTTCGATCATCAAAGAAAGTTATAATATAAAGATTATAATATAACATACACAGGTATTGAACCATAACACTGAACACCTAAAATCTATATAATGTTATAAATCAATTCTACTAATAAAAAAATTTGAAAATGGAAAAGCAATCTAAAC
>NW_004567115.1:32190270-32221954 GCF_000260355.1 Condylura cristata
GTATTGAACCATAACACTGAACACCTAAAATCTATATAATGTTATAAATCAATTCTACTAATAAAAAAATTTGAAAATGGAAAAGCAATCTAAACTGATTAAGTTTGAATTACTTTGGGAATACAACCTAGAAACAAGAGAGTTCAGCATTTAGTGAAGGATCAAGCCACATTTACCTACAAAAAAAATGATGTGACTTACGCTGTCTTTCTGGGCAAGGCAACATAATTTCTAGCATTGCTGTATGTGTGGTGAGAGTCCATTAAATATCTAGTAGACAGCCACTTCCTTTCATGTGATCAGCTTTTGAGACAGTGGCCATAGTCCATTTTGTTATACTTTACAACCACATTTTATACTTCAGAACCAGCATCTTGTCTACAGTTGAATATACTGCTCAGCATTTTGAATTTAATTCAAGTATAAATTACCCTCAATTTTACATACATGTCTATTTGCACGTGTACATGTGCACATTAGTACTTCTTTGTATTTTGCTGTCTCTCCATATGGACATGTGTGTTTCATTTGACCCTAATAGTATCTTTGAACGTTTCATTGGTATATTATATAGAAAATATTGGAGAAGAAAAACATAATAAAAATTCTAATAGCCTCCCTCGTTCTCCTATTTGAAAACAAATGTGCCGAGTTTGGGAAACATGGAATATCCTAGGCACACGTGTGTGTGTGTCGGGTGACGCATGTTTTCTTGACAACAGTAATCAGTCGAGTAGTCAATAATTACAGCAGCTCGATAAATATAGAAGCCTAGGAGATGCTTTTGATCTAAGTGCAGTCTTCATAGCTTGGTATTCTGCCACCAGAGAAAAAACCCTGGGAAGTATATGTGACATACTTTATTCAACAGTTCTTATTTTGTGTCCACTGTGTGTCAAAGGATCAGGTGCTATATTTTGAAGGTGAATAAAAAGTTACATCTGAATAGATTAAAGAAACTAACTATAAGCAATGCTACAGTTGTGGAGAAAAGCAAAGTATTATAAAGAGAAGTAAGCACAGAGTAAGTAAATAATTTAAACTAAAGTCATTAGTTTTCCCACTTCTGGATGTTTACCTAAAGAATGCAAGACCATTAATTGAAAGACATAGGTGAGCGCCTATGTTCACTGAAGCATTACTCACAATTGGCACAAACTGGAAACAATCTAAGTTCTTACTTAACAAGGACTGGTTAAAAAAAAGATGTGATCCATACACACAACAGAATACTACTCAGCCACAAAAAATGATGGAGTCCTACCATTTTCAACAACAGGGATAGACCTAGAGGCCTTTATGCTTAGTGATATAAGTTGATAGTTAAGAAAACCATTATATTATTTCACTCCTATGCTATATATGAAGAAAAACAGATAAACTACAATTTTGAAAAATCAGTTTTTAGACTATAAGACCAACTTGTGGTTACCATAAAGAAAGGGAGAAGAGGGTGAGTAAATTAGGATAGGGGTCACTTGTATGGCACAAAACAGAGGTGGACTTCTAGTGGTGAACTTAATGTAGCTCTGCAGATATTGCTTTATAATGATGCATACATGAAACTTAGATATTACAATGTTGTGTTGCTTCAGTTAAAAAAAAAAAAAAAAGCACAGCCAGGATGGTAAGGAGCAACCCTAAGAATGTCTGTGTGGAGAGCAGCCCTGGCAGAAGAAAGGGGAAGGAAATGACTGGCATGTACAAGGACAGGGAGCTCCTGCACCGCAGCAGCCTGGGCGGGAGAGGAAGTGGGGTGGAATCTGCTAATAATTATCCTTTGTTACGACCGCTCTGTGTAGTGGTGGGAAGGACCACTAACATGGCTTTGCTCAGGTACCACAAGTGTAAAGCATGAGGGAGTGGCTGACGGAATGAAGAGGCTGAAGGAGGTGACTAGAGGAGAAAAGTTCAAGTAGGAAGCAGAGCTGAATAATGCAGGGACCATAGTGTTTAGCACTTTCTAATCTCTTGTCAGCAGCTAGGAGTGCGAGAACAGGGTAAAGAATTGGAAACAGACAATAAGAAGAGTGTGTTTTGGGCTGATTTTTTTTTTTTTTTTGCCTTTGTTTTGTTTCCTTTAAGGAGAGGTGCTAGGACATGTTCTGATGCTGATGAAAACAAGTTGGTAGAAAGGGAGAGGCTGGTGAAGGGAGGAAAAGGGTGGACAGGAGGAATCAGTGCTGGTGGGGGGCAAAGGGGTCTTGGGGATTGGGGTGGGCTTGGGATGGAGAGGGAAGAGGCTGGAGGGGTAGAGACACAGGCTGGGAGTCTCCCAGGGAGGGAAAAAGTGGGGTTCAAGGGAGGCTATGGATGAAGCAGGAGGTGTTAGCTGCCACCTCTGGTGAGTGGAGGAGAAGGGGGAGCTGCAGAGAAAGGGGAGGTCTGAAGTGTTTTTTCGGGGGGCATGAGAGAGGTCAGAAAATAAAATCCACAAATTTACAGATCTAATTGATATTATTAAATGATTTATGAATTGGATAGCATCCATCTAGATACTGTAAGGGCTTCAGGAAACGAAGGGCATTTATAGACTCAAAGAGGGAGGGACAAGGCGATTAACACAACAGAAGATTTTCTCACCTGTCTGGAGAAGGAAGGGGGATTTTATCAAGCAGATGACTTGAGCAGAAAGCTCCAGATTGATTGGTGTAGGGCCTGTATTTTGGGGAGAGGTAGCAACTGCAATAGCTGTTAAGTCTAGGTGGGGTGCCTGCATGACAGAGTCTGCTTTGGGCTTTTTTTTTTTAATATTTATTGCTACAGAGACCACATTCTAGTGAAACATGGTAGAAATCGCAGGGTCTCATTGAATAGCATTTTGAAGTTATAAATCATGTGTTTAAAATGAAATAAATTGTTATAGATTGTTTTACCTTCTTTTTTAACACTCCCCAAAACAGTTTTCAGTTTTTCATATTATGTAAGAAGAAATCATGAGAATGGTAGGGAGAAGATTTTTTTCCCGTGGGAAAAAATAAAGCAACATAAAAATGCATAATACAGAAAAGCAAAAAAAAAAAAAAAAAACTTAAATTTTTAAATTGTTTATTTTGTCTTCAAAGATGACAATATGATTCTTACTTGTTCATTTCTCCATGAGCAGTAATTCATAAGAATTTTGGTATTTAGTGAACAATAAGCTTTGTTTTCTGAGTAACTTGAGGAACATTACCCTATGCTTTGTGAAGAGAATAAAATTCTTCACTTATAAAAAAGCACAAACTACAATATAGCTGTTGTTTCTTGGCATTCCAGCAGTGAGAACTCTTGATTAACAGATACATGTACCTACTGATAATGCAATGGTACTGGAGACATTTAATACTAACTGTGAAGCTTTGAGAAATTTTGCAGGAATTGGAGAAAGTGCAAGGGTTTCCAGGGTGATTTTTCCTCCTTTGTCACATATACATCCAGGGAGGCTTATTCTTTCTTGGATTAACTGGTACATCCAGTCCCTAGATAATGCCATCAGCAGAAGTTTACATTTTGCAGGTGTTTTCAAAGGAGATCATGTTCAAGGAGAATCATGACAACCAGGAGGAACTCAGGAAATGGTGAGAACATGGTGAGCTTGGTCCTATGCTACGAGAAGAGAAAGGACCTTGACTCATAAAAGAGCAACAATTCTGGCTTTGTACAGTGTCCCTAGATTCCATTAGATATATAGCTTTGTTTCTCCCTCAGAGGCTCATTCCTCAAAGCTGACAACTTTGTTACACATATTCTCCAGGGCTAGAAAGGAAAGTACTTTTTAAAAAATTGCTAAACTGAAGGGGATGAAAATTTTTCCTTTCCACTTTATGCCACAAGGCGCAAATCCAAGTGAGTAATAGAAGTTGACCCAAGGGAGGTTTGATCATAGTTCAGAATAAGGAGCAAGAATGAGGATGAGAAATAGATCTAAATGTCCCTGGTTCAAAAGAAGTGTTGAAAATGGCAAATTATCTTCTCTAAAAATCCTAAACACAACCCTCTCTTGCCTTCCCTGTCACTTGTCGGCACTGACCAGAAACTTCTATATTTTCACACCATCTCTACATATCAGTCATCTTTAGGCTTAGCACTGTGAGCAAAGCAGAAGTCGATACACATATTCTAGGACTTCATTTTTTTTTTTTAATCTCCTGAACCCCAGCTTCCCTCAATATATTGATCCAAAGGACTAGTGGCTTTACAACTGGCACATTTTAATAATGGGGTCATGAACTTTCCTTTTAAATGTGTGGGGAATGATAAATTAGTTTCAAAGAAAATTAGGTCATTTTCTATAATTCATTATTGTTTATATTTGGGGATGAGATATTTGAAAATGATTAGAGATGTTCAAAACCAATGGAGGACTCAATACACTCTACTTTTTTGGGTATAAATGAAGCAAAACTAATCAAATGAGTGCATTGTTTCTTTAAATATTTGTGTTTCTAAAAGTTGTGTTCTAATTAATCTTTTTTAAAAAATTCAGGTAATGTTAGTTTATATTCTTGTTTGTAGTTGGGGAGTAGAGGACTGCTCCAGGTTATGTTCTCAAAGCACGTCCATGACCAAAGCACCCCTATTCTCCCGCTATAGTTCATTGTGCTCCTTCCCACTTCATGCTCACCTCTTCCCACCTCCCCACCCCATCTGAAAGTCTCAGTTCTCTAGTCTGCTTTTAATTAAGTTTGGCTTTACCTGACCCATTGTCTGGTTTCTCTATAGACCTTAAAAACATAGGAGAGGCCCTCCCTGGTGGTGCAGCGGGTTAAAGCACAGCACTAAGAAGTTTAAGCCACTTCCGCATGGGATCCCCGCCTGCCCCGAGGAGATCCACATGGCGTGGCAGACCTCTCCTGACCCGCCCGCTGCTCCCCTCAGCAGTGTACTTCATTGATCTACCTGTTCTGCTGCCCACTCTGTTCCTGGTGAATCCTCTCACCCTCCGCATTTCTGGCCTATACTCCAGTTCTGTATGAATAAATAAATCTTAAAAAAAAAAATAGGAGAGCAGTTACAGTTCTTAGAATGATTTGTTCTGTTGAGTTCAAGATTTAGTTTGATTTAATTTTTTACCTAGTGACCCACTTCTCTCAACCACCTCCCTCTCAGTGCCCCTTCCGTGCTCTGTATCTTGGGGCACACCTACCTTGGTGGTAGATTTTGACTCTCCAGATAGTAGAGATCCTGTGGGACTTGTCTTCAGAGCATGTTTTTGAAAGTGGCTCTTCTTGGTAGCATTGGATGGAGGGGGTGAGGGTGGGGCACTAGGATGGGCCCTGGAAACAGAACAGGGACCAGAAAATAGGGGGTAGAGCCCAGCTTTCTAAAGGTGTGCTTAGTTTAGTGACTGTTGAAAGGGGAATCCCCAGACAAAGGAGAGGGTCCATGTTCCCTGCCTTAAGGAAGATGGAGCTCAGCAGGGAGGGGAGGCTAAAAAAAATGACTGAGAGAAGACCTGACTCAGGAGAAGTGGAGAGAGAGAAGGAGACACATGGTGCAGGAGACACATGGTGCAAAGAGACAGGCGAAGAAGCAGTCCTTGATTCTTGACCTTGGATTCATGCTGGGAACTTGGGGAACATGGAAGGAGACACACTGGGCAGTGACTGAGAAGTAGCTGGAGACCCACGGGAGGCTAACAAAAGCAATCTTTATTTTGACTTGAATTTTAAGTTTACTCCTTCCCTTCCAGGCTTGCCTGGCCCCTTCTGCCTCTTCCTATGGACCTCCATATGACTCGAAGGTGCCTTAGACTGTGGAAAGACATTTGGAACTCAGGTGCTCTGCTTTGAGCCAAACTTTCTGTCTGGGTATTTGCCCACGTAGGGATGGGTGACTTTAGGTAATTGACTTAGTAATTATCAATATCTTCTTTCTTTTCTTGCTATTGTACACAAATTGCATTAGTTATTTTCTATTAAAGGTTTATATGCTAGAGTATGTTTTCTCTTGAAGTGGTGGATGGCAGAACCCATTTAGAACCACAGGTTTCGAGGTCCTGGGATGCCTTCACCCTGCCCTCCAAGAATTGAAGCCACATTCTGCTCCCAAGCTTTCCAATAGGAGGTTGGAAACTAGTGAAGCTTCCAGGATGTTGTCAGGGCTTGGTTGTCTGATCATTTGCACTATACACTATTGGCGTATAGATTGAGCAGACTCTCAAATAACAAGGACCAGTGGAATAACAGCTTCTGTCACTGAGGGTCTGTGTGGGTGTGAAAACAGGACACTAGTCTAGAAAAAATTTAGGAAGAGGACAAGGCCTTGAGATTACTCAGGATGAAATCCATAAATACCATAACTAAGGGGCCAAGTCCTGGTCTGATTGGCATTGTAGGAAACATGAGGAACAAAGCAGGAAACTAGATTTTCTAGATTATTATAATTACACAGATATTGCATATCATAGAGGCGAAGTATAGACACAAAACAATCCTCTTTCTAAGTTTTATCAGAGCATTTTTTGTTATGGGTTACTTTTGTACAGAGAGTCACACAATAAGGGCCTCCTATGCTCCAGAAACTTTAAATGGCATCATTTTCCTAAACCCTATGTGTGATGATTCCATTTTATCCAATAAAATGGAATTCATAAAATGGAACTTCCCCTGAAGTTCATAGAAGTTAAATGAGCTACCTAAGGTGTGGAATTAGGCTTCGGAACCGAGGCTTCAGATGGCTGTGATTTTCCACCATGCCATGTGGACAATTGTATCTGATCGTTTTTGCTGGTCTAATTTTCTCCAGCATCCAGGGTGATTAATTAATCTTGTTTATTTAATTTGTAAGAGTTACTTTTCCACTGTTTTGATATTCTCTAGACTCAAACGACAACTCAGACATCCTTGAAGCAGAAGCATCCTTGTCTGTGTTCAGCTCATGGAAGCCAGGACCATTGTGATGAGGCTGAGACCCACGGGTTGGTGCCTCCACACTTCAGAGCAGCTGACAAATTACTCACAGCTGTCTCGGTTAAAGAACTCATCTCTGAGCACTGACACTTTCGCTTTCCTTTTCCAAAGTGCCAAGTGAACCTCCTTTTCTTCTACACTTCTAATGATTGCTTTGCTTGGAAATTGTGCCTGTCCTTGCTCTTCTGGCTCACGGGTATTTCCAATCTCACATTTTTCTCAGACTTAATGTCCCCTTATAGCCACGACAGAAAATATTCTATTTCCACCTAAACCTTTTTGAATGACACCAAAGAAGAGATACCATTACGACTCTGGTCAAGCTAGATACTCTACCACCTAGAAGTGTTTCTATATTATTGCGTTTAATTGGAATAGGCGGTCTATTCACACTGATGGAAGAAGAAAATGACTTGTGCTTTCAACACAGACGTGTATGTGAATTGCTTGATGAATATGGCTTATCTAGAGATTGGGCTTAAACAGTTCAGTGATTTTGAGTGTTGACACAGGAAGCTAAAAGAACATTAGCTTATATAAGGAAATATATTTAGTAAATAGATAAAACAGAATTTTGAAAGTTGCCAATTCTCCTTAACAAATATGCTAGATCCTGACTTTGTTCTCACCCAAGTGCTTATACCAATCTTGAAATGCTCCTGAATGTTAACACTTTCTTTTTTAAAGAAAGTGTTAACATTTGGCATCTATACTACATAAGACGGAGTGTTTGGAAGCTGTATGATTGTGATATTTAGTGTCTGATGTTTCATTTTGGGGAGAAGTATATTCTGAAAGAATTATACCTAAAGATTCATGATACTAAAGAATGTTTGGTAAATTTGGGGGCCATAAAGGAAATAAGAGAAAATAAATTAACTTGGCAATAAGAAATCTTTCCTAGGGTCTTTACCAGGTGTAGCTGTTTCATCAGATGACATGTGGAACATTACTTTAAAACTCCAAGGCAGAGTGAAATAGCTTACCCACTTACCAAAAGAGTTTCATGTCCAAATTATGTCTTTTTCAGAATCATACTCTGGGAGACAATGTTTCAAATTTCCTTTTTTTTTTTAAATTGCCTTTAATGGCCCTAAAAACTTTATTGGAGTCTTTTTAAGTCATTCTTTTTCTTAAAAAGATATGCTGTTGCTAAGTTTATATGCACTTTATCTGAGGTTCCTTTGAAGACTGATCTTGATAACTGTAAAAATCTTTTTTCACTTCCTGATAATCTTATCAAACTGAGAGAGACCATGGCCTGTCTCCTGACTGTCCAGAAAGGAAATGTTCAGGTTGATTTCAGGTCATTGACATTATGTTGTGAAAAAGAAAGAGGAAGTCATTTATTAAAAAATATTTGAGTGCTGTACTACAAATTCTTTAGACTTCAGAGGTAGTTTGAGGATTTGGGGAAACTTCTAGTGATAAACACACTTTCTCAATGGTTTTTGTATCTCCCAAATCTCACTTTACATTTATGTAGCTGCTTAAACATGATCATAACCATACGAAAGGACAGAAGTCAATTGAATGGAAGTAGTTATCCTCAAGTCAATCCAAAATACTACCTCAGAATTATAAGTAAATATTTATTAATCTATGACAATAAAATATTTATGAATATATGTAAAATATTTATGTATTTATATAAAATACATAGTTGTATTTATAAATAGATATTGAAGCTAACCACCTAACAAGAAGTATTTCTTGGCAAAAAAGAACATTTACCTCCTTTTTAGGCTCTCATAAATATGGGGAAATTCACCCTACTCTCTTGGAGAGTCACAATCCATAGTTTGTTTTTTTTTTCTAAAGATGTATTTATTTATGCATATAAGAACTGGGGTATAGGCCAGAGGTATAGGGGGTGAGAAATGTCACCATAGGCAAGTTGGGAATCAGAACAGGCAGTTGTTCTGAAATACACAGCTAAAAGGAGCAGCAGGCAGGTCAGGAGAGGTCTGCTGCACCATGTGGGTCAGCTTCCTTGCTAAGGATTGAACTCAGGCTGCAGCACCTATCGAGAGCTTCTCAGTGCTGCACTTTAACCCATTGTACCACAAGGAAGGGTCCCACAATCCATAGTTCTAAGAGGAAAGACAGAGGAGAAACCATTTTAATGTCATTTAATCTGACTTTTTGAATATCCTTGGGGCATTGAGCTTTCTTGGAATTCTACAAGAATATTTTCTACATCACACCTAAGGGAATGTTAGTTTATTTTTAAATATTCCCTTGCCGCCATCTCTTATATAACCTTGTCTCTTTCCCTCTACCCTCACTCAACTCTTGACCTTCAGAGACGATGGTCACTAGTTTTTATATTTTGTTTTATTGAATCATCTGTGATGTAGATACCCAGTATTTGTCTTTATTTTTTGGACTTGCATTACGGCACATAATTCTGTCAAACTCTCTCTAGTTTGCTAAAAATGGTTGTTTTTTATCTTTCTTAATGGCCACACAGTATTCCTTAATATGGATATACTTCATCTTTTGGACTCAATTGTCTACTGGCAGATTGACAAAGTACACTGCTGAAGTACAAAGTACACTGTACAAAGTACACTGCTGAAGGGAGCAGTGGGCGAGACAGGAGAGGTCTGCTATGCCATATGGGTCAGCTCCAGGGCAGGGGATCGAACTCACACTGAAGCGGATGCAGCTCGCTTGCAGTGCTGAACTTTAAATTACTGCACCACCAAGGAAGGCCAACTTACAGTGTTACTTACACTGTTCTGAGGGTCTTGGTGGTGCGGTGAGATCCGGGTAAGAATTAACCTAAAATATTAGGACTTCAAATAAAAATTGAGAGGAAAATTAATGAAGATACTATTAAATCAAGTTCTCTTGACAAATAATAATGAAACAATGAAGTGGAATTTTGGGTAAAATTTAAGGTTGTTAAGGTGCTAACAAAGAGGGTTGGAGGTAGGGGAGATTTGAAGCTGTGAATATGCTTGCCAGTATTTTTTGAAACAGTGACCTGAATACATTATTTCTGCACAAATGAACTCTTATTTGCACTTAGGAACTTGTATAAAAACATAAATGATTTAATCTTCCTCTCTGATTCCCCCATCTCAATGTTCTTTCAGGTAGGATGGAGACTGATATGATCCAGTCACAGTATAGATTTTGTTCTTGGGAGCTCTGGGTTCTCATATCCTGGCTCCCAAAAGGGATCCATGAGATGATTTCTTTGCCAAAAATGATGATCACTCTATGAGTCTTTTGGAGAGTTATTCTGTTCCTACTCAACTACTTCATATTCTGGAAAAATCAAACTCTCCTTAAGGTGAACTAAAACCCTCCCACTGCTCCCCTCAGCAGTGTACTTCGTTAGTTGGCCTGTTCTGTTCCCCACTCTGTCTCTGGTGATCCTCTCACTGCCCCTGCACCTCTGGCCTGTACCCCAGTTATGTATGCATAAATAAATAACTCTTTAAAAAAATGTCTTGAACTGTGACAATTTTCTGAAATTAAATTTGTAAGATGTTTGCTGTACGTACATTGTATGTTCCTTTCAGTGCATGCTGTAACTACTTGAGAGCTTATTTAATTTCAGAAAATTATGTCCAAGGAAGATCATGACTTTAACTTTTCAAATACATGCAGAGTGTCCCTGGAGATGACACAGATGTTCCAGAACTTTCCCTGGCATTTTTGATATAAGGGTTATCTCTTGGGAAATTTGAGCTCAGCTGGTTTCTAGATGTGTGGCTTTATGTATTAGATTCTCAGTATTAATGATAGGTCACCTTCAAGATCATGAAGACTACACTGATGGACCAAAATGACATCTCTTATAAAATGGAAGTTTGAAAAGTCTGCTCCCCCAATATGCTATGTGGAGGATTACAGGTGCTTTGGTATTGGGCATAGTGTGTAACATACTTTGAAGAGGCATGTAACATATTCTCCTAAATCATATGCAATGCTGTAAGCCAAAATTATCTCAATTAAAGAAATGCAGACAATAATTAAAAACAAAGAAAACCAAAAAAAAAAATAAGCAAGCACCAACATAACAAATATATAAAAGAAGTTATTTCCAACTCCTCCCTCATCAGACTACATCCAGATGGATACCAATTGTCATCCAGTTTAAGTTTAAAATGAATCTTGAAACTTAATCTCTTTTGCCAACTGCCAGAGTCCTCGTCCCATCTTTTCTTGTCTATCCTACAAAAATAGCCTTAGGCTCTGTCACTGGACTCTACTTTTCCCGTTTCCAAAACAACTTTTACAATTTCACAGGTGTACTTTTTAAGACATTTTAACTGAAAAATGAACATGTAGAACTATCAACTTTCTGTGCTCCATCATGGTCCATTGAATCCAATTTTAGATTTTAGTGTCTTTTGAAAACAGTATTAGCTGTTTGTAAGGGTTGATGGATGTGTTTTATTTTTTAGAGGGGTCTGCCAAAGGACAAACAGAATATTTACTTGCTTTTTTTTTCATATAGAATAAAACTCATTGTATCTTGTAATTATCCAATGAGTCATATGACTTACCAATCTAGGATATGGGATATGGGATTTTTCCTAACTTCAAATATTTTGCTATTTTATCATTGAACGGGTGATTTTATTTTTTATTTTCTATTCCTAACTATTCTTTTAAAAAAAGACTTAATGAGAAATAGGTGAAAAGGGAAGATCTTTTACAGTTACATAAATCAGAAGATGAATGAAAAAGTCAAGTACTATGAACACTGATGATACTGTTGAAAGTTATTATGTAAGTGAAATCTCAGACCATGATGTATTGTAGTTATCAGAATTGTCAAAAAGTGAAAAGTGTACACCTAAGATTGATGAAATATAGGAATACTTACCGTGTGATTCAGTAATCACATGCCTTAGCATTTAATCAAAGGAGATGAAAACTCACATCCACATGAAAACCTACCCATGGATGTTTAAAGCAGCTTTACACATGATTTTCTAAACTTAAACACAACCAGGAAGTCCTTCTGCAGGTGAGGAAGTTAGTGAAAACTGTGGTACTACCAGACAATGCAATATTATTCAGTGCTAAAAAGAAATGACTTTACATGCCATGAAAGACAGAGAGGAACTTTACATTCAAATCAATAAATGAAAGAAAAAAATCTGAAAAGGGTACATCTTGTATGATTCCAACTGTATGACACTGTGGAAAGGCAAGACTATGAGATAGCAAAAGGTTCAATGGATGCCAGGGAGCAGGGGCATGCAGGATTTTTAGAGCTGTAGAATTTTCTGTATGAGGCCACAATGGTGGGTACGTTGGGCCTGCTAGTCTTCAAAGCCTGCTTGGCCATCATCTAAGTAATGTGCAGTTTTGCCTTCCCATACAAGGTCAGAAGAGCTGGCCAATTAGTTATATGAGCTAAAGGAAAGTAGCATACTACATTTAAAAAGCCCCTTTGAAGTTAAACAAGAGCAGGGCCCTTGATTCTTTGGGGGCAGTGGGTATAAATCTAGAGGATCCCCTTGAACACAGTGAAACTTGCATTCCGGAGACTGACCAATGGAACACCTTGTTAATAATATTGGAACCATGAGGGTCAGGATTGTGAACTCACCCTTCCTAAAGCCCTGCATAACATAATCATATTTCCAGTTGACTTACACTTTTCTCTTTGTTCCTGTCAAAACCAAGGCTAGGCACTTTCTCTTCAGCAGCAGTCTGCATCCTACAGCCTGCTCCACGACTTGTGCTTCTTTTCCTTGTCAGTTTGGTGTTATAGAAGCAGCAGGTACATTTGTCCAAACCTATAGAATAGACGGTACAAAGAGTGCACCTTAATGTAAACCACACACTCTGTGTATAATGGCTGTGCGTGGGCCAAAAGTCTAAGTGGGCTCTATGCTTATTAGCTGCAAAAATGTGCTTTTGGGTGGGGAGAGTTGACACTGGAGAAAGCTATGCATGTTTAGAGGCAAGAGACGTATGGGAAATCTATACACCTTACCTTCAACATCGCTGTGAAGCCCAAGTTGCTTAAAATAGTTTTGATTCAAAAATATGATGAATGTTAGTTTCGTGAGCCATACCAAAGTCTGTAACAGTCTCTAAGGCGCCTATGTATTTCTGAAATGTCTGTTGTAATTTTTCTTTCATTTCCAATTCTATTTATTAGAGTTTTCCTCCATTTTTCTTAGCGAGTCTAGCAGAAATTTGTCTATTTTGATCAAAGAACCAGTCTGGTTTCATTGGTCTTTTGTACTGTCTTTTGAATTTCTATTTCATTTATCGCTACTCTAATTCTTTTCATATCCTTCCTTCTATGGCTTTTTGCTTTTGTTTGTTCTTCCTTTTCTAGTTTAATCTAACCTCTTTCCATTTACTAGGTTTTGAGTACACCTGCACTTTCCTGCTCCTTGCTTGCTGCTCCTGTCTTTACCCTTCACTTCCTGAGGTCCTAAATTTGATGGTACTTTCTCTGTTTCCCTCTTCACTCTGAGAGTATTCATTTTTCTCTATGACCTATGTAATATATGCACACCCACACTGTGAATTTGAATTTGTAACTCTGTGATTTGTGGAATGTATGTCAGTGGCCTTGTCTTTTCAGGGGGCCTGGAGCAAAGAAGATTCTTCATTAATATATTTGAATGAATTGAAGTAAAATAAAATTATAAGAAATCTAGCTAAGAGTAAAGTACATACAAAGTATCCCGCTATCATCATTCTAGCAAGGTCATGTATCTGCACATTAAGTGACGTAATTTGATTAAAACAGATTCTGTAACTATAGGTAACAATATCGATGATTAATATGTTCTGATTTTTCTCTGGATAAAATTTGCTGGGCCACTGGGAGTAATGTTACATTTCTAGGGGAGGAACAGGATCAGAGTCCCCTTGGGTTGTTCACTGTTAGGGATTTGTTAGTAGAGGCCACCCTCCCCCGGCAAGGGGACAAATATCCCCTCCATTTCTTGCTTTTTATTTGCTCCAAAATATTTAGAACTATCATGCAGCTTACTATTTAAAGTGTTTATTCCAAAGATTACTTCCGATTCTTAAAACACATTTGCTTTATTTCATGCCTTTTCACAGACAGAGATAATTCCTACAGCAGTTTATCTTCCTTCTCATGCATGAAGATTATATTGAATATATAAGCTTTGCCATGTTTCAACCCTTAGCAAAATTTGTTCCTTCAATTATTTAGAATTACATAAAATAGGGTCACGTAACTGAAGTTCGACACAAGCAACATTTGACTAAATCTGCCATGACATTTTCAAGGAAAATATACTATTGGATGAAATAAGTTAAAATATACATGTCATGAATTCAATTGCACATCTTTTTGATTTACAGAAAATTATTTTAGGTGTTTCCTGGCTATTTATACTCATTTATTAATTATTTATAGATCTAGTTATATTCTTTTCCAGATACAGTTTCATTCCCAGTGACATGAAAATGTGTTTTGAATAAATCTTGGCAAGAATAAAGGTATACTTACTCGATCTTTGTTCAGTCAAAACATAGTTACATGTTTTATTAGAAAATAAGTATGATAGAGAAAAGTTGGTCGTTGCTGTTTTGATTTACACATCTTTATCATCTCATTCCTTTTTTTCTTGAAAGATTTTTATTTATTTATGCATACAGAGCTGGGGTACAGGCCAGAGGTACAGGAGTGGTGAGAGGATTCACCAGAGACAGAGTGGGGAGCAGAACAGGCAGATTGACAAAAGTACACTGCTGAGAGGAGCAGCGGGTGGGTCAGGAGAGGTCTGCTGTGCCCTGTGGGTCACCTCCCTGACTGAGTTTTGAACTCATGCTCAGGCAGCTGGGGTATCTTTGTAGTATTGTACTCTAAGCGGTTGCACTATCAGAGAGGGCCCCATTTCATTCCTTCTTAAAAAAAGTTAATTTTCTGATAATGACTATTTAATTTGTGATTTTTTTCCCCCAATAAAAATCACTATTTAACTTGTGCATGTTTTTTTTTTTTTTTTCTTTTTCCTCTAGCAGTTTCATTGTGTCAATACATATCATTCTGGGAAACTTTTAAGAAGTTATCAGTTAGCTCTTACAAAGATCAGTTTTTCATAAATTAGATAGTTTTAGATAAAACTTTATATACAATTAAAAAATTAAGGGCAAAGAAAAAGATTGTTACATATATTAGAAAACTATACACTTAAATGATCTTTTTATAAATCCTTAGAATTAAGGTTTTGACCCAGGAATCTTATTAGTGTTATTGATGGAAGTCAGCTAATGTGACCAGTTTTCATCTTCTGTGGCTCCTTCATGCTATTGGGTAAGTAAACAGCTAAGCTTCATGCTATCAGCAAACTGTCCTGTGGGCCAGGTCAGTTACATCTGTTTTCCTCTCGGTGTTTAGAATCCAGGAAAAGAATGTAGAAAATGTTTCCTGCTCAATTGGTGGAAAGACTGGGATGAGATTATTTCATAGAAATGACTGATTACAAGAGCTGCCATTATACTCATGTTCCCAGATGCCCTTAGAGATCAAAGACTTGTGAATTCACAAGAATTACATGGGGATTTGCAAGTATATATGTTTGTAGCCACGATACAAATTAATTCAATAATTAGTATAGATTGAGTGACTAAATAGGGATTTTTTTTTAAAAAAGATTTACTTATTTATGCATACAGAACTGGGTACAAGTCAGAGATACAGGACTGGTGAAAGGATTCACCAGAGACAGGCAGATTGACAAAGTACACTGCTGAGGGGAACAGCAGGCAAGACAGGAAGGGTCTACTGCACCATGTGGGTCACCTCCAGGGCCGCAGATCAAACCTACACTGAAGTGGCTGTAGCTAGCTTCTCAGTGCTGCGCTTTAACCCATTGTGCCACAAGGGAGGGCCCTGAACAGGGTTTTAAAAGGCATATTCACTAGATAGTTTAAGAGAAATAAAAATACTTTTAGTCTATATTTTCAATGTTTATTGCTTGCAAAATATCATTTTTTTTTTTAAATCAACTATAGCCTTGAGGAATCTGTAGATAGTAACTTAGGTTCCCAGGACTTTAAGGTTTATTTATCACATCTCGACTTATTTTATTCTTTAATCTTTATCTAAAGCCATATGAGGAGAGGCACTCTTACACATAAAGAACATACAGAGATGATGTTTATGTGTTTTATTACAATTCTTCTAGGAATCTTGACTATTTGGCATCATAAAACCATAAGAAATATATATGTGTATACATGTATATATGTGAATATAGATATTACATGGTATTTTACAGAATTTTTTTTATTGTTTAAAGAGGATATATTTCAAATCTTTCTGAGTAGTATAGTGGGAAAGAGATTAATTTGGAATTTTTATTCCTGATTCTGTCTTATATTAATGTTGTTATGTTAATTAATCTTCTCGAGCCTCATTTTCTTACTTAGGAATCAAAACCTTTATTCTTTGAAGCTACTCTTCGGACTACATGGAACACTGTCGTCATGAGTAGACTCAACTTCTCATTAGTTGAGTCTATTTCATGATGAGTGACTTTCCTGTATCTGCTGCATGTTGAGTGACTTTCCTAAACTCTTTATTAATAAATGACAATCTTTCAAGATAATCAATTAATGTTGCTCTCTGTGGTCTCCAGGAGACAGAAAAATAACTGGTTTCTACATAGAGCTCCACACCTAGACCTCGGAAGTCACATGTAAATGGCAAAGAAGGCTCATCAACTGTAGGCTTGGGGTGATGCATCCTTTACACTCCCGCAGGACGTGTTGGACCTCCATCTATCTTCCTCAAGTCTCTGAGAAACTGGGGGAGATTTACATCCTTTAAACATTCATATTATCTACCTTTAGTCTAGTACCTCAGTCTATACAATCTACTGCAAATGGGACAAACCTATGCCATTAAGATGTTGAACAACTATGGAACACACTGGAGTCTACCTTGAGTCTTGTTTCACTGATTAAAAATTCTCTCAATGAGAGGGAGGTTTGTAGAAAGAACCGAGATATATTTTTTAAGAAAACTTAATAGAAAATCCCTTCTGTAAATTATTGATGGTCAGGAGAAATTACAGATGAAGTTTCAGACTTCAGTGGAAAGATGACAGTGGTATTGCAGAATGATGGGATTATGAGTGATTTTTTCATTTCTGTTGCTTTGTGCTTCTATCTATTTTCTTCAATAAAAATAAATATAGTGACACAGGAACAGTTAATCAATCAGTCAATACATGTGGAAAAGAAATGCTGTTTCAAATTCTTTTAGGATGGAATGAAAATACTTTCACCGAAATCCTAGGCATTGCTCTTAATAGAGAGGAAATGTTTTTGTCCATCTATGTTCTGAGCTTTTTCTGCTCAGAAGTTAGATTTTCTTTTCCTGAAGCAGCTCTTTCTGCCCATCCATGGATCTCATCAGCACAATCTGTAGGATTTGTATGCAGCTGGCTTTCCTTGTTTTTACTGTTGAATGGTAGCTTATTTCTTTCCAGCAATTTTTTTCTGATTGACCCAAAATGGGTGCAGATGTGGTAAGCACATGCTGAAAGTTGTTGAATAGTATTTTCACCCTCAAGAAAGAGCTGATATAAGCAGTTTTATATTGAGTGGATTCTTGATTTCATAGTGGTCTTCCAATACTGGTTCTGTTGCCAGTGATAACAGAAACCAGGAGAGAACTTGGGAGGTAAACCACAGATTTATTTAGTTCACAAGAACTGGTGATCTCATATATTCTTGGGTGTCAGATCTTGTGAAATGCAGGGGTATAAAGTAAAGTTTTGAGTTTGAAATTGATACTAGGGTCTAAATTTTGTGATATGTATGCCATTTTCCTGTGTATTTTCCAGTGCCTATTTGTAGAAGTCCACTGCTATTATTTGCTTATTTATACCAAAGATAGTTTATTTGGGCCAATTACTAAATTACTTTCTGTTAGCTATGCAGTATATTGAAGAGTTATTCAATGGGGAGTCAAAACCAAACTATTTCATCTTATTTTGTGAAATGAGTTTATATTGCAAATATAATTCTGAAATACAAGGACAATTTTATCTTTTACCTAACTCTCATACACAGTGGTTAATCACATTGCTCCTAAATTATCTTATGAAACTTACAGAATCATGCCAGTAAATAGAGTTAACTGGACTGTACTTCTTTTGACGGTGGCTCCAAATCATTCATTCCTGAGGTTCTCAGAGAGAAAGCTTTTATGTTTTCTATCAATGAATTGCTTACCTTGTTAAAAAAAAAAAAAGTTACTGGGAAAAAACGTTTACTTGGGGTTTTTTCTTGATAGAGAATAACCAAGGAATTGATTGATGTACTTTTCTTATTAGTCTAAACATCCAAGAAACAGATGAATGCATTTAACATTCACTTACGGGGGGGGGGGGAGGTGGGGGTGGGGGGAGGATGCATTGGCGTTTATCATATACCAGGTGCTTTGTTAAGGATCCAGAACACAGTGACTGATTACAGAAATAGTTTCTGCTGTCAAGTTGTTTGTAGACTAGTGTGTAGATAAACAAATACGCAATTGCAAAAAGAGCATGTTGGAGAAATCTTGAACCCAGATTTGGGGGGAGGGAAACTGACAGAGTGTGCCTGTGTTTGTATGGAAATGAGGACAAAGGGAGATGGAGAGGAGGGGAGTAGTTACACTGGAGTGCAAGTGATAGATAGTTAATGGTTTAAGCCTACATTTGGAATGAATTAAAATAACAATAAAAGCCGTGGAAACTCACTCGGTGATAATCATTAGGCTCTTACAAGTCTGACAAGCTTACAGGCCAGTTCGAAAGTTTGCTTTCTTGGAACACATAAAAAGAATTTAATAAATTTTCCCTTAGGGGAGGAGAAAGTTAATAGACCATGAAAAGGGTCTAATTTACCTCCCAGGATTATATTACTCAGAGTTAAAATAGCGCAATTAAGATGCAGATGCCATGTTTAAAAGCTCAGAAGTGTACTGGGTACAATTCCAAATCCTGCAGAGAGCACTAGAGTTTGTTCTGCACATGGAAGCTTTCATATCTCAATGATCTCACACCTTAGTTTCAGGTAAAAAGGCAAAGAAACAAGTTAGACCAATTCTGTTTTTCATTCTCTGGCACAGCCTTCAATATATGAGATTATTTGTTTTGGCTAGTGCAACAATCAAGTACATGTTCTAAAAGGAAAACCAGATGATCTTTATATAATAAAAAAACTTGCCAGCTCTAGATGAATGAGTCATGTCGACTGCATACTAGTGAACCATGTTCTAAAGGCCATTCCGAATCCTGAGATGATCTACTTTGGATTCCTTCGCCTATTTCCCTAGTTTTTCTTTTAGACTGTTAGGCAGCATTTTCTCATGCATCTCAGAGCTCAGGAAGCCCTCCGGATGGCGCTGGTGCAAGGTGCCATAGCAGCCCCTTAGTATTCTGTTCAGCTGTCCAATCCAGCTTCAAAACCTGTTAGCGTTGGGAATTTCTACAGCTCTTCAAGACACTGAACTTTAAATTCAAGGACTAGAGCAGGGATTAACTTACCCGGTCAAAAGACAAATGACCCCTCCAGGTTGTCCTTCCAATTTGGGATTTAGTCACTCAGGAGATACTTACTGAACATTTCTTATGCTCTAAGCATTGTTCTGGGTGTAGTGCAATGGCTGAAAGCATAGCTGTATTGATTCTGAGCCAGACAGTCAATGTCATGAAAACAATTGCATGGATTTCAGACCTGGCAGAGATATCTGAGTTTTGGCCCTGCCACTTGGTAGCTGCATGAGCTTGCCCAGATCTCTCGCCCTATATGCGGTTTGCAGGTCTCACTCTCCTCGACTGTGCCCACTGGTGTCTCACTCTCCTCGACTGTGCCCAGCAGCTACTTTCACTGGACTGAAAAAATAGGAGGACACAGGAAGCTGAGGAGGGACTGCATTGCTTACTTGCCAGGTATTATTTTTTAGGGTCAGTAACACCAGTGAGCAGCCTAGGAGACAGGCCCACCTACAAGGCAGCGTGAACTCAGTTCCAGACCATTGTGATAAAGGGAATGTAACCGTAAAGCAAATCACATTTTTTTTTTCACTTTCCACAGTGTTTCTTTGCACCAAGAAATTGTTCTGGAACTTATAGCCATGACAACTGGCATCAGAGTCATCTAAAATTATCTTTGTTGCTGCCTTTTATAGAGCTTATTTCTCATTTCTAGTTGTTGCTTTGCTTTTATCAAATAAAAGTAAACATCAGCTGTTATGGTGGTGTTGATTGGGATAGCTCAGTGAAAATGAAGCCCTGGGTCTCTGTTCCCCTGTTATATTTTACTATGAAAAGAAAATACATTTTGTGTTTTAGGATTACTTTTAAAAGGTGATGCATGCGGGCCCTCCCTGGTGGCACAGTAGGTTAAAGCACAGCACTAAGAAGCTAAAGACTCTTCAGCATGAGTTCGATCCCCTGCCCAGGTGGTGATGACATGAAGCACATACCTCTTCTGACCCAACCGCTGCTCCCCTCAGCAGTGTACTTCGTCAGTCAGCCTGTTCTGCTCCCCACTCTGTCTCTGGTAATTCCTCTAACCACCCCTGCACCTTCAGCCTGTACCCCAGTTCTGTATGCATAAATTAATATATATATATTTTTTTTTTAAAAAGTGATGCATGCATATAAGAAGAGAGTAAATGATATAAAGACACTTATTTAATGCATGGCGGCATCCGGTGCTTTTTCCATGCACTTTGATCTTGCTGTAAATAATGTGGCTTAAAGATTATTCATACACATACTGGTGTATGAAAATTCATATGTTATTATTTTAATTATTACTCATAGCTTAATTCTATTCACAACAAATAAATGGTAGCATTAATAATAGGAACATCACAGAAAAGTAATTCACATCAGAAATTATGTTTTTTTGTTGAACACAGGTTGTTATTTTAACAAATATAGGTTAACTCAAACAATCAAATTTTGACACATCAAAATAGAATTCCCATAGACTAAGAAGGTACAGTTTAATATCGAATGCAATAAAGCTATTTAAAAGTAGCATTGCCGGCCACGTGTCAAAATCACAGAGTTGTAGTCAAGATGACTTTTGGGAATCACTTAATAGAGTGGTTTTAAAAACTAATTTGTGTGTGTGTACATTTTTCTTGAAAAGTAAACTTACATAGAAGTATTAAAATGTCTTGTTGATTCATCACACACTTTGAACCTGGACTATTAAGGACATTTTACTTATTTTATTGCTTACAACAATCTAGAGCTAAGTACATTATCATAATTATTTTATAGGTGAGAAACAAAAATGCTGTCTCTGTAAATTCCAAGGACATAGATGTGGCATCCTCCTTTGGGTCCTAGCTGTGAAGTGACTAAATTCCAGGTGGTCTTAGAGCTACCCCATTAACCTTGAGCTTCACTGTTCATGGGCCTGGAAGTGTTTCCTTCAAACCTTCAGGATTTTTTTTAAAACAAGTTTTGGAATCCTCACAGCATCTATGATGTGGCTAATAAACAACTACTGCACACACTGGTGTCGCTGTCCCAGTTTTGAAACTGTTAAAATACTTATGGGGCCTTTCCTGGTGGCACAACAGGTTGGGACGCAGCCCTGCAAGCTAGCCACAGCCACCTCAGTGCAAGTTTGATCCCCGGCCCTGGAGGTGACCCACATGGCACGGCAGACCTCTCCTGACCCGGCCGCTGCTCCCCTCAGCAGTGTACTTCATCAATCTGCCTGTTCCGCTCCCCACCCTGTCTCTGGTGGATCCTCTCACTGTCCCTGTACCTCTGGCCTGTACCCTTGTTCTATATGCATAAAGAAATAAATCTTAAAAACAAAACAAAACAAAAAAAACTTCTGAATGCGTTGAATACCTGTTAAGACCTAGTTGGCCTCAGAGACAGTCAGGTGGTAAGGGTTCAGTTGTGTTCTCCCTCAGTTTTGTAGGTGGAAGTCCCAGCACCCCAAAATGTCACTTTACTCGGAGATAGTCTTTGAAGATATCTTTAGAGTGGGACACTAACAGGTGGCTAAGACCCTTAAAACAAGAGACAATAAATCTCTGTCCCCTCCCACTCTCCATCATACACAAGGGAGAGGACACAGTGAGAAAACCGCCAAACGCGAGCCAAGGAGGGAGAGCTCAGACGAAACTGAATGTGCTGACACCTTGATCTCGCACTTCCAGCCACCAGAATAGGGAGAAAATAAACTTTTGTTGCTTTAACCACCTATTTTGTGATGGTAGACTGCACAGACTAATGCCCTGCTCCTCTCATCACCTGGAAACCAGAGGAGTTAATGCCTAGCACACAACAAAGGGCCTCCCTGAGGGAGTGGGCTCTGGTTGGTTATTCTGAGTAACTGTGGCCTCTTTCTGGACATTTTACTTGTTTTCAACAAATTATGCTATCATGAATTTTCTGGCACTTATGTGTATAAGTTCATCTGGGAATATATGTTAGGATGCATTTCTAGAAGTGAAATTGCCGGGCTGGAAAATTTAGAAAATAGCTACATACATTTAACATTTTTCATAAAATATTTTTAAAAAATTCATCTGGGCAAAGGGACATTTGTGAAGAGAATAATGTACTGGAGAGTTCATTCTGGCTTCTTGAGATTGTTTGTAAATTTAGAAAATAACTGCAAGTGTTTTACACTTTAAAAAATTAAATAATTTATGTTTAAATTGTTAATGAAATAATCTTATTTTATCTGTGCTAGTATTTTGAAAATGTAGGATTCCCACCCCACCCCCATCCCCTCAGGTACAGTCACCATATTATTCCCAGCACTGAAGCACCCATAGTCCTCCACTACAGTCCTTTGTTTCTTTCTTCCCATTCCCCTGTTTTCACCTTCCACATCCCCCACCATGCACTGAAAGATCTATGGCTAGTTTTCAAGGGTTGGCTTTAAAATTTGTCTTTCTCTAACCCTGTTTACTTTTTCTATATACTACATATAAATGACACCACACTCTATCTTTCTCCTTCTGGTTTATTTTACTTAGTTTAATCCCTTCCAACTCTATCCATGTTGCTGCAAATGGCATCAGCTTATCTTTTTGATTGCTGAGTACTATACCATTGTGTATATACACCGTATTTTCTTGATCCATTCCAAGACATACACCTCAGAGATATTTTACATGTTCTTCCCCAGCAGCAAGGAAAATAAAAGTGATTATAAACAATTGGGCTACATCAAACTGAAAAGCTTCTGACAGCAAAAGAGACTGTAACTAACATGAAGAGACATCCTTGGGAGAAAATATTGCATACCATACATCTGATAAAGGGTCTAAGAAATTGAAAAAAAATTTAAATTCCTCTGGATGAAGCTACATTTGTGGAAGATATTAGTGTACTGCTAGAGTTCATTCTGGCTTCTTGATATTAACAGTTACTTGGCCTTTCAAAGAAAAAAATGTCTCAAAGTAGAAAATATTTCCAATGCTAAGTAGAAGTTTGAGATATTCTATCACCTGATAAATAAAGCCCAAAACCATGAAGGATGGAAATGTCTGGGCAGTTCTGACAATATCTCTGACTGTGAGCATAGTTAGAGAGTCACATTTTTCAGAATATAGGTATATTCTATATATGGGATATTGTTCTCCTGGGTACTTTTTGCCCACAAAACTTATCCATGATGACAGTTTACATTATGTTTGTTCCTTCAGGAATAATTACTATACCTCCATGTGAAAGTTTTGTCATTCTAAAGAAGCAAAATCATCCATCTTTCACCGTGATATGGTTTTATCAGATGCCAGTTGAATTAGCAAATGGTATTCAATAGACACATTCATCAATTCTGACTAATGCTTAAATAAAATCATAAAGCTATATATAGAAAATATTATTGACCTTTGAACATACTATTAAAATTGTCTAGACAACTCTATATAGTTCTCTTAGTCACTTCAAAAGAAATTCTCAAATTTGAGTGTGCATCAGAATCACCTGGAGGTTTTGTTAAACACAAACGACTGAAATGTACCCCAAATTTTTAGATTAAGTTAGGTGGGACCATGGTTGTGCATTTCTAACATGTTTGAGGGATGCTCAGCATATGGAAAGCACACTTTGAGGGTTGCTGTTCTTGACAAGTTTTATTTATTTATTTTTTTCACAAAATTTAATACACATGTGAATCACCTGGAGATCCCTTAAAAATGTAGACATGGGGGCCCTCGCTGGTGGTGCAGCAGGTTAAAGCACAGCACTAAAAAGCTAAAGCCAATTCAGCGTGAGATCAATCCCTGCCCTGGAGGTGACCAACATGGCACTGCAGACCTCTCCTGCCATGCACACTGCTCCCCTCAGCAGTGTACTTCATTTATCTGACTGTTCTGCACCCAGCTCTGTGTCAGGTGAAGCCTCTCACCACCCCCCCCACACCTCTGGCTTGTACTCCAGCTCTGTACGTATAAATAAATCTTTAAAAAAAAATGTAGACATGGATCCAGGAGGGGCTCAAAATTCTGTATTTTGACAAGTTACTGGATATAGCTGATGCTGACTGACTTTAAACATCAAATTTCTGTACAATATATGACATATGTTAGTTGGCAGACAACTGAGGGTGGGGGGGGGAGAGTGGGATTTCCTGATTAAAAGAAAAAGATACTCCCTCTCAATTTCTCTGTCAAAGGTTAGTAGTTACTTTGAAACTGACAGCTCTTTTAATATAATTTGGCCATGTTTTCTCACCCAACAAAAAGCAATAAATTTTATTAATTTTTTTCCACCTTCCAATTTTGCTGGGTCTAGTTTGATAGATTTTCGACTACATGTCAACAAATAGAAATTGGACACAAGACATTTTTGGTCATTGAGACCATATAGATGAAGAAACAGATTAGAACAGGGAGGTCATTTAACCTCAGACACAAAGCCCAGGCAAGCTGGCTGCATCCTATGCCATTGCGTAGGAGCGATTGTGTGGTTGGGGTTGTGCAAGGGAGGGAACGAGACATCTTTTCTGTCTGATGATGTGACAGTGTTTTAGGAGCAGGTGTGTCCTTACTAGAAGCTGGTGGTTCACTGTGTGACGATTACCCAGAAACCTAACTTCCTTAGCTCAGAGCATCCTGTGAAGAAACAATACCTCAGTTCCCCAATCTCAGTTCCCCATTGCGCAGGAGAAATTGTGTGGTGGGGTTGTGCAAGGGAGGGAACGAGACATCTTTTTTGTCTGATGATGGTGACAGTGTTTTAGGAGCAGGTGTGTCCTTGATAGAAGCTGGTAGTTCACTGTGTGACAATTACCCAGAAACCTAACTTCCTTAGCTCAGAGCATCCTGTGAAGAAACAATACCTCAGTTCCCCAACCTCAGGTGTTCTATAGGGAGGAATTCAGATTTTTTTAAAAAATATTTACTTATTTATGCTTATAGAACTGGGGTACAGGCCAGAGGTACAGAGGCAGAGAGAGGATTTATCAGAGACAGGGTGGGGAAAAGAACAGGCAGATCAACGAAGTACACTGCTGAGGGGAGAAGTGGACGAGACAGGAGGGGTCTGCTAGGCCATATGGGTCACCCCTCTGGCTGGGGATCGAATTCACGCCTAAGTGGGCATAGTGCTACCCTTCAGCCTGCTGTGCCACCAGGGAGGGCCAGGAATTCAGATCTTAATCAGCGATTCCCAGATCCATTCCTGTCTTCCATTCACATACTATTTTCTGTGTTATCACAGGGTTACAGAATCACAGATGAGAAGAGTCCTAAGAGTTATCCAAACTTTCTTCCCCTCTGAGATTGTGATTCTGACTAATAAAACTCACAGGGAAAGGTTCAATCCCCCCTTTTTTTTTAAGATTTATTTATTTATTCATACAGAACTGGGGTACAGGCCAGAGATGCGGAGGGTGAGAAGATTCACCAGGAACAGAGTGGGGAGCAGAACAGGCAGATCGAGGAAGTACACTGCTGAGGGGAGCAGCAGGCGGGTCAGGAGAGGTCTGCCACACCATGTGGATCTCCTCCGGGGCAGGCAGGGATCGAACTCATGCAGAATTGGCTTAAGCTTCTTAGTGCAGTGCTTTAACCCTCTGCGCCACCAGGGAGGGCCGTCAATACCCATTTTTAAGATAACATTTCCAGCTGTCAATATACTTATAACCAAAATAGGTGGCTCCCTTAACTGTTAGTAATACATCTCAGAAAGTGAATGAGAAGTTTGAGAAGCCTGAATTGAATTCAGTTTGATGGGAAGGAGGGAGGAGGACGTGAATGAGATGTTTTTGAGAAAGATTTCACCCAACTAAGGAAAACTCTGAGAACAAATGTGTTCCCTTACAAATGAGGGATGATGGTGATGGTTCATGGGTGAACTAGTGGTGGTAATTAAACAGGACAAACACTTAAAAGGAGAAACCTTACAAGTATACAGTGTACAAAAATGAACAATGATGTGAAATACAGATATATAAATTAAGAAAACACTGTAACTCTTAATCTGGATTTTCTGAATTGGCTTTAGACACTAATATTTTATCTAGACACTAATATTTTATCTCCTCCACCTGCATGCCACAGATTTTGGTTTGGAAGATAGCTAACACAACTAGAGAGTTCACCTTCCCAGGGGTTGTAACAGGGTGGTCCCCAGGAAAAGGGGAAGTTCCAGGTTTCCTGCCCCACTCAGAAGGAGGGTGGAGCTGAGCAAAGAAAAGGAGAGAAGAGAAGGAATCTGAGGAGGAAAGAAGCAGGATAGAGATCCAGAAGGAGAGTTCCAGAAGGAGACTTGAGGAAGCCACTTGGAGCAAAGGGAGACATGTGAAGAAATCGTGTTTATTTCTTGGCCCTGGACTGGTTGAAAACGATATGGGTGAGAGACCCGTGGCGAGGCTGACTATGGCAGCATTTATATTGATTTTGATTTTGCTCTTTTCCTCCCAGACTTGTCTGGCCCCATGTGACACTTTTCTATGGGTCCTGGCCAGAAGGTGCCTTAGTTTTGGGGGGGGATTTCAGGCCTTGCTTTGGACCAACCCCTTTTCGGTGGACTTTTGCCCACAAGGGGATGGGTAGCTTCAGGTGTCTGATTTAGAAATTATATTCATTGTCTTCTATATTGTATACTCACTGTATTAAAGTTCCTTTTCATTATATGTTTTATCTTGATGCGGTGGATGGCAGACCCTATCTAGAGCAGGCAGTTTTGGGGGCTCAGGGGTTCCCCTCTCTCCCTGCCTTGTAACAGGGTGACATCTCTTCATCCATGGAGAATCTCTGCTTGTCTTCTGGAGAGAGCAGAAGACCCAGTTAGATCAGTCTGCCCTGTTCTTGGCACTGGGCTCTGTGCCCACAGTGCATTGTCTTTGTGGGGGTTTAGAGACAAACACAAGGGAAACTCTCAGAGTCTCCAGTCACAAAGTAGTCAAAGTTTTCATGGACTCAGAATAAAGACTAACTTGCACTATGGCAAAGAATGAATTATACACTTAAAAAAAATACTACTTTATGACACCACGGGAAACGCTCTTAAACTCTTTAGATACAAAAAATAGCATTAAGACTTAAAAGGTTAAGGCCTGTAGTTCTCTATATTGTTCTTTTTAAAGCTGTGTAACCAACTCTTGACAGATACTAATATGTTCAAATTTAATATTTTCCTATGTGCGTAATAAAAATGTCACCATTCATTGTTTCTTCACTCATTAATCACCTATTTACTCAGTGAGCATTTGTTCACTCCCTGCAATGTTGTTCCGTGTCTACGTTGTTAAACACAAGGAACACAAATTCAATGTCCCTGTCCTGTTAGGACTCACTCCCTGGGGACACAAGTGTGAGGGGATGTCAGCATTCATTTCTTCACTCACTCATTCTAGCTGTATTTATTGAATTCCATGCTCTAGTCACTGAAGTGCTGACAAGTTTAAACTTAGATGGCAGTGGCATGGGAGAGAGGAGGGAGTAGTGAGGCAATGAACAAATAACCAAGAAAATAACATCAGTGGTTGGAATAGGGCCTGGAGTTCCTCCCGCCAAATATTCCGGGCAGAGAGAGAGGGCCAGTGAATCCAAGGGTTGTCCTGAGGACAGTGGAAAGAGGTAAGTGATAGGAGATAAGACAGTGTGAACTGCTTTGAAAGACTGCGAGTGACATTGAGAAGCCAGGAGAATGTGAAGCTTAATCATGGAGTTTTCAAAGTGAGGTGGCTTTTGCAAAGAGCCTTTGAGTGGAGGACCCTGTCATCATTCGTCTTAGGTCCTTCCAAGACTCTTGCCTAAGGAGACTGGAGCAAATGAATGGGAAGAGAGTGGGCTGTGGAGTGGAACATAGTTGGGGAAAAGCTGCCTACTCATAAATTTATGCATTCTCATGGCTGAAAATGTAAAAAAAAAAAAAATTGTACACCTAGAGATACAACTCTCTAGAGACCATTAGTCCTCTTCACTCTTTACAAATTACAACTTAAAGATATTTTTATTGGCCAACTAATTGACATAATGCCAAAAATCTTTCCCTTCTATTCTTCACATGTCTTTCAAAAAAATATTTATGTGAGCATATTGCCTGTTTTTTTTTTTTTTTCTTTTTTAAATGGAGATGGCTAAGGATAATGAATAGCAGTGAATTTAGCCCTCTTGGTTGGCTTCTGGGAAAGACCAAGGGTACTTTAGAATCGTCTACTTGGTAGTCAAAAATGAATTACTGATAATATTAATACAAAAATAAAAAGAGCTAAACTAAAAAACATTAATACAATATGGGCTTAAATTCAGAAGTATTCTTATGACTGTAGGTGTGAGTGTGTGTGTGTGGGTATGTATGTGTGTGTGAGAGAGAGAGAGGAAAAGAGGGACTAATCTTAGTGGGTGACTGAGGGACCCCTAAGGATCCCAAACTTGCATGCTCTAAAGATTTCTGGCTACTGGTACACACTAAGGTAAAGCAGACTCTTGGTGTGAAGGAACTTTGATAGAATTAATATGCACAGAGAGAGTGAAGAAAGATTTCCCAAAGAAAACACCCCAAATTACCCACCTCTTCATGGACAAGTGTCCAGCCAGACAGCTAGCCCAAAGCAGGGCCCTTAAGATCCAGAAGCTGAGAGCAGGGCTAGAGCACCTTCTGCAGTTCTAAAGCAGGTCCCAAGGGCTGGGACAAGGAGCAAATCAAAGTACAAATCAAGGTACCAGTTGCCACTGTTAACCTCCCCCAGGTGTCTCACCCATTTCTCCTTCCATGTCTTCTTCCCAGCAGTCCCGGGGTGCAAGCCAGGCCACAGCAATCAGAGCTCTTTTTTTCTCCTTCTTAGCTGACCTGCCTTCTGTGTCAAAGATGCAGTTCACCTGGCCGCTCAGACCGCCCGTCGGACCCAGCACCTAGGCCACGGAAGCTGCGTGGAGTGTGGGCAGGGAACCCGGCCCCTTCCCTCCCCGTTATGGAGAGTTCTCTGTAACAGACTCTGATACTTTAAGTACCCAGGGGGGTTGTACCATCTTCGGCTCAGGATCTTAGTCTTTTTTAGGTTTTCAGCACTTCTGGGGTTTTCTGGGTTAAAAAATGAAGCAATAAAGTTCCTTTAGTATCACCTAAGCCATAGGAGATTTTCAAGCTTCTCTTTCATATTCAGAGAACGTGATTCTCAATTTTAAGATGTTGTTTGCATCTGTCCCCATTCTTGTAACCAACAACAGAGTTAATGTTGTCTGCTCCTACCTTTGGCAGACACGGGTGAGGACATTATGACATAGCTTTTATAATTAGTTAATGCATTTATCTGTACCTCCTTACATTCCTTTCCAGCACCTCCTCCCCAAAAAAAAAAGAAAAAAAAAAGAGCTAGAGGTTAGCTAGAGGTTTTTAAAGTTTGGTATTTTCAAGAACTGCAGTAGTCTTTGTGTTCTTTAAAAAAGTAATTGCATTTCTTAAGCAGAAGCTAAGATTAGAAAAGTATATAATATTTTCTCTCATAGTTTCTCTTTCAGTTGAAAGATTAAAATCACATCACTGTAAATTGAACTCAGCTAATTTTTTAGAAGCCATATTTCTTGATCTTTTCTGTACCCATTTGAATCACTTTTAAAATTCCGAATTTATCAAGTTCCCCAGAGGTTCCTTCATGGAAGCTGGAGAATTTTCCAGTTAACCCTGCTTAGTAGTTGAAATTGCTGAAAGCAATTTGTCAAAGGTTGTACCTGAATTAATGCAGTGATCGAATTATATATCACTTTTAAAAATTCAAGACACAATGCAACCTTTTCAGTTATTCAGGGCTAGAGCGAACGCACAAGTGGAGTAAATGTGACATGTGATTTGAGGAGAGATGATGAGAGACACTTCATTCCACCTCCTTTCCTTTCCTCCCTCCTCAGGGCCTAAACTTTTTCTATTAGACTTTGTGTCTAGAAGTATGAGCATAGAATACAAATTCCTGCACAGGGTTAAAATGCAAAGCAACGATTAATTTGTAACTCCTTATGGAAATCCGTTCCTCAGATGGTCCAGGGACGACTCAGGGGTAGGGCAAATAATGACAAGGATTTTACTCATGAGAATGATAGGTAGAAAAGCAACAGTCCTGATTTTCTTACCCAAAATGCATGTGAGGGGTTGTGGAGTTCCAATGAGAAAAAGGACTCTTTAAGTAGGCAAGGGGCAAGGGCTCCTTGACTGTCTGTCAGAATGGAATCTTCCAGAATATTTTTCCACCAGCACTGTTGCCCACCTATCAGGTTGCTCTTTCTAACCTCTATCCCAGCCACTTAATGAATTCCTTCTCTTCAGGTTTTCAAATGCTGCTTGTTTCCAGATTCTTCTCCAACCTCAATTTCCTACCCACCCCCAAGCCCTAACCCTTTGTTAAGTGCTTCCTCTTAACTAAACCAGAACATTGCATGTGGGTTTTATAACATTTTTGCTGTCTGAGGTTCTGTCCCTAGAACTTTGTTTTGCCAAATTATTGCCAGTTGCCTAGTCATGCTTGTAGCTTCCTGTGGCTTGTGAGCTTATTCCATTTCAACATTTCTACCAAACAAATCAGTTCCTATTGAACAAATCAGTTCCAATCCTATTCTCTCATACTTAAATAAACTTGGCTTATGTCTCATCCCCTGAGTGGTAAAAAATTCCAGACTCCTAGCATATGGAGTTCTTCATCAACTAGTCTCCAGTACAAACTTTAACTCCTCACCTATCCCCCAGAAACATCTTATTTTTCAGTCTCATCACACTATTGACAGTTTGAGAATGTGTACTAGCTGTTCATACTTTTGAGTTTATTTCAAGTAATTCAGTTTCCCAACCTATATCCTGAAGAGTATAGAACTAATTGCTTCATGGTTGGTTCCTACCCATCTTTCTTCTTTTTTTTAAACAAATTCTTAGTATAAGCATGAACAGATACTTGCACACATACATATACAAAGTTTGATGAGATTAGAACTCAGAGTTTCAAAGGAAATTTGTGGGCATGCCTTAAAAGGGCCTTCTATTCACTCTTAAAGCTCTTAGGAGTATCTCTAGTACAATAACTATTTATCATTTTATTAAGTATTTGTCGTGCTATTCTACCTTGATGTGGTAAAAACAACTCAAATTGGTTTAGGGCATTAACATTCTTCCACTGTGTACAAGATTAACAGAGTGATCAGTCAAGTTGTCTTTTTTCTCCTTAGCTATGGGGTGGAAATTTGATTTCAATTAGGCCAATGGCATCTATAGATGCAAACTGTTAGGCAGTATAAAGCAAAATTTAAAAACTGATTGGAGCTTCTCATCCTGTGGCTCTCTGTCTGTGCCTGTGATTGTTTTAAGCCTCTTGCACCTTCTCTTTGGTTCTATGAACTA
>NW_004567115.1:32223299-32224616 GCF_000260355.1 Condylura cristata
CCCGTTGTGTCACCAGGGAGGACCCTGGACTTGTTTAGGTTTTTGAGAGAGGTTAGGATGGCTCCGCGGGTTATTAGGGTGGATCATCTGTAATTTCTGTTACCTCCTGTTCTGGCACAAGGAATTACACTTGCTAACCTCAGTGTAGGTGACTGGGGCTATGCCATTGTTTTTGACTAATATGTAACAAACAGAAGTAATGTGTATTACTTCTAGCATAAATTTTGGAGTTTTATTGAGAAGTCCTTTCTTCTCACTCTCTGCAAATTCTATTTTAAAATCTATCATACTAACAGTCTGCTTCCTCTGCAGTTGTGCACGTGAATAGCAGGACTTCTTTTAAAGAGGTATCCTTGGCTTCCCTGGTGCTGCCAGGGGTTAAGTGTTAGCACTAGGAAACTATCTGTAGCCACTTCAGTGTGAGTTTGAACACCGGCCAGGGAGCTGACCCACATTGTGCAGCAGACCTGTCCTGTCTCTCCCCCTGCTCCCCTCAGCAGCGCATTTCAGTTAATCTGCCTATTCTGTTCACCACTCTGTCTCTCACCCCTTGTACCTCTGGCCTGTATCCCAGTTCTTGTATGCATAAATAAATAAATAAATCTTTTTAAAAACAGGCACTCCTTAGAAGTTTGGGGTCCCCAGTTACCCCTAAGTCACATGCTAAAATTTCACAGTTTGTTTGAAAGAACATAAACCTGCCTTCATTTCTACCCACTTTCTTTTTTTAAAAAGTATTTATTTATGCATACAGAACTGGGGTACAGGCCAGAGGTGCAAGGGAGGTGAGAGGATTCACCAGAGACAGAGTGGGGAGCAGAAGAGGCTGACTGACCAAGTATACTGCTGGGGGAGCAGCGGGTGGGACAAGAGAGGTCTGTTGCGCCTCCCGGACAGGCGGGATCGAACTCATGCTGAAGTGGTTTTAGCTTCTTAGTGCTGTGCTTTAACCCACTGCACCACCAGACAGAACCTCTACCCACATTTTTTAGGGCCATAAAAATCCATCATCTAAAAGTCCACTCCTAAAAAGGAGAATGGAAAAATATCTGCTCCCATCCTTCACCTATTGTCTTTATAAAAATTTTCACCTAAAATTTACTAACACCACAATTTTTTTCAGGTTTTCTTACAAAGGGAGGGAAGAGAATACTATTTTTCACTTTTTCTTACCTCAGGTTTAATAATACTCTTCTTCTCTCCTTAACCTTTATGCTTCTAAGTTAGGTTCCTATCACTGTTAGTTTGAACTTGATGCTTTAACCTGAAGAAGGTAAAAGTAAACAGATAGGAACAGAGCAGATGTGACACAAACTA
>NW_004567115.1:32224931-32229050 GCF_000260355.1 Condylura cristata
AAAAAAAAAAAAAGTTCTTAGAACTGACACACTAACCCTTTTTGTGTTTATGAAGTTGGACTGTGATAGAGTGTAGGTTCATTTAGCTTGAGCTGAGTGGCCCAATAGACACCAAAGAGAGTATGGGAGCATAGCAGTGCCATCTAAAAGGGAGACTTCACATTCACTGCCCCTCCTAATAAAGGGTGGAGGTGAGTGTGGTGGGGACGTTTAAAAAGACTTGGGAAAGGAGACTTAGAAGAGGAGAAAGGAGGCGGCACATGTAGCAGACACCTGAAGAAATCCCGCTCGTTGCTCAGCCTTGAACTTGCACCAAGGCTATGAACTTGCACCATGGCAGGAGATGATTGGCAGAGATTTGGGTGAGAGACCCATGGGAAGGCTGATGATAGCGCCCTTAATTTTGACTTGTATTTTCATTTTGCTTTTTGCTTCCAGATTCAGCTGGCCGCTCCTGCCCCTTTCCCATGGGTCTCCACCAGAAGCTGATTTAGACTTTTAGCAAATCTTCAGGCCTCAGCAGCCCCGCTTTGGGTCAGCCCCATGTGGCTGGACACTTACCCATGAGGGGATGGGTAACTTTGGATGCTTTAGTGGAAACTGTTATCTGCCTCTCTGTGGCACATTAATTCTATTAAAGTCCTTTTCTATTGAAGATCGTATGCACTAAAAGTATGTTTCATTTTTAAGAAGTGGCTGGTAGAAACTATTTAGTGTGTGCTAGCTTGGAGGTCTTGGGGTGTCCCCCCAGCATGGAGCAGGAGGGAGAGGATGGTGTTATGGGTCACAGATGGTGAATGTGTTAAGGGGAAGGATGTCCTAAAGGAACTCTACAGAGTCTTGTGGACCCCACTCCTTACTCTGGCTTTCGGGACTCTACCCTCTACTCCAGTGATTAGAAACTACAACTCCCAGCAGTTCCCGGGAGAGAACTGCGAGGACCCCAGGGCAGAGCTAAGCAGGCATTCTGGGACTTTGGGGGGTAAATAGGGAGCCATTTTGTTCAATGGTCTCTTTAGCTCAGACAATGGCTCTTGGGACTGCGTGACTCAGGGCTTTCAGTTAGCTGTTACCAGAGCTCCAAGTCAGCTAAGTTGGGAATATATTCCAGTTGTTGTTTCCTTTTCTTTTTCCCTTTTTGAAAATAAACCCATTTGACCCTTTTGTGTGCCTGCAGTATAACTGAATTTTAAGCGCGGGGGTGAGGCCCCACAGACAGGCAGCCCAGTTCACACTGGGCGCCCTGTAACAAATGAACAAAATATGGTTTAACCATATTTACTAGCCACAGTGGAATAATTGAGGTGCTTTTATTTCAGAAATTCAGGTTGAAGCCTGTAAAAAAAGGCAGTGGTTTTGGGAAGAGAAATTTCTACAGGATGCGCTATTTTTCCCTTTATAATAATAATAGTAATAATAAATTCCCTTTTATAGAGAGCTAGGCTTTTAAATATTTTTCATGCAAAATCATGCTTGTAAGTAAAATTAGCTATGTATCTCTCATTGATTGATTCAACTGCTGGAAGTGTTAATTTTAAAAACAGTCAGGTCTTGATTTAGCCAAGAGGTGGAGGTGACCGACTAGCCTTGCTGACTAAGGACTGGGTGTTATAAGTAAATAAGCTATCCTTAATCTAGAAAGCATCTGAGGAAAAATCTCTTATATTCTTGTATATCAAGGAAGAAAGGGACTATACTATTATCAAAGTCCAGTTGCCTAATTTTTTTTTGTTTTAATATCTCCAGGGAGTTAAATTGGACATTTTCCTCTCACAGGATTTTTCAATCCAGAACTTCTGAAAGCTAAGCTGGAATCAGCATTGTGTAGCAGCTTTTCAGGCCCTCCATGGTGGGCAACGGGTTAGAGTGCAGCACTACGAAGATAGTCCCAGTTGCTTCAGCACAAGTTCGATCCCCGGAGGTGACCCACTTCCCATGACAGTACTCTCCTGACCCGCCCACTGCTCCCCTCAGCAGTGGGCTTCGCCAGTCTGCCTGTTCTGCTCCCCTCTCACCCACCCCTGCACCTCTGACTTGTACCCAGTTCTGTATGAATAAATAAATAAATCTTAAAAAAAAAAAAGCTTTTTCAGGAGAGTTTTTGTTTGCTTGTTTTTACTTAAATCTCACTCAGATCTCCAGTACAAAATGAGTAAGAGGTGGAAATGTTTTGTTTAAAAAGGAAACAATGATGTAAGAACCAAATTCCTTAGAACTAACTCCATTTTGCCCTCTGGCACTCTGAAAGATATACAGGGCTTTCTCAAATGCAAGTGAAAACTCCAGAACTGATTTGAGCCAGACAATCTGTAGATTTGAATCTCTTGGTTGCCTCCTATCTATGTTACACTGGATCAGCTATTTGTCCACCTAATCCCATTTTCTTGATCTGCTGAGTGAAGACAGTAGCCATTCACTTGCAAAATTGCTGTGAGATTAAATTGAGAGAAGGGACCATTGTAGATGCTACAACAAAAATTGTTGGTTTCTTCCTCTCCCTGCCTGCTTGAAGCTAAATCCAAAACCATATGTCACCTTGTTTATTAAAATGGTTAATTTTGTTGTTGTTGTTATTTTTCAAATATTGTGAATTCTTTCAGTTTGTTCTTCAGTTTTTCTTTGTTGCCAAATCAGTCCTAGTTTGTTCTGTTTATTCCTTTATATTCATTCATCTGGTGAAGCAAGAAAAAAATCTCTTTTAATTTTTTTTGTCAACTTTTCATTAATAATATCTTACTTTACTAATAACGATATTGTAGTTTTAGAACTATATCATTAGATATAACTGAGCAAGTTGATTCCTTTAATAAATGGTATCAATATACTTCCTATAGTTGCTTAGTACATATTTTGATAATTTCCTTCATATATGTTTGGCTTACAATTTTTCTTTTAAACATACTCAGCTTTCATGAGTTTTAAAGTTATATATTATTATAATGTAACAGGGTGATCCCTAGGAAAACGGGAAGTTCCAGGTTCCCTGCCCCACCGAGAAGTAGGGTGGAGCTGAGGAGAGAAAAAGAGAAGAGAAGGAATCTGAGGAGGAAGGAAGCAGGATGGAGAATGACCCTTTCCTATGGGTCCTGGCCAGAAGGTGCTGTAGGCTTGTGGCTGGCTTTCAGGCCTTGCTTTGGACCAATCCCTTTTGGGTTGACTTTTGCCCATGAGGGGATGGGTCACTTCAGGTGTTTGATTTAGAAATTATATTCTTTGTCTTTTGTATTGCACATTCACTGCATTAAAGTTCCTTTTCATTAAAGTCTTACATGTTTTATCTTGATGCGGCGGGTAGCAGAACCCATTTAGAGCAGGCAAGTTTGGGGGTTCAGTGGTGCCCCTCTCTCCCTGCTCTGTAACAATAACATGTGTACATATGTTCTTGATGTGAAGAAAAGATCAGTGAAAATATGAAATTATAGCTTAAAGTAGTTTTCTCTATACAAAACTAGCCCAATGAGTTAATTGGTTGTTATTTGCAAACCTGTATGTAACTTTGTTTTCCCCTCTACTCTTTAGAATTAACTTTTGCAAAGTGTGGTTTTTGGAATCAGTGGGTTTGGAGGGCGTGTCCTTGAATTCATGCTGGGAAAGTTTTCCCTAGAGCTCCCCTTTCAGCCCCACACAGGGAATTTCCCAGGCGAGTTTCTCCAATAGATAGAGATGCTAGTTATATTTAAAAGAGCAAGTTTATTAGAAAAAGGAACAGAAGAGTTAAAGGACACTTGCATGGACACATAGGTGGAAAGAGTTACCCTAAAAGGCACAGTTTTGCTGAGAGAGGCCTGCATGGTTGCAGGCCAGCGGACCCGCTGAGGGAGTCAGTGAAGAGAAGCCCCAGCCTGGTGATGACACAGGTCACAGGCGGGCAGAAAGGCTGCTGTTCTGCAGAAGGATAGAGAGTTGGCAAAAGGAGCACCTGCATAGGCATAGGTGGGCAGAAGACTGCTGTCCCTCGGTGGGGCAGTGTTAGGTTTTCTCATCTTTCAGAAGGGAGGGGCTTCTCTTTGTGGATGGATAGTTATTTTTTTGCTTAATGATTTATTTTATTTGTGCATACAGAACTGGGGTACAGGCCAGAGGCTCAGGGGCGGCGAGAGGCTTCACCAGAGACAGAGT
>NW_004567115.1:32229409-32270438 GCF_000260355.1 Condylura cristata
CATCACTCTTCATTTTGTGCATTTTTTCATCTCAATTGTAATCCCCATGGGCTTCCCACCACCAATTGACCACAGTCCAGTGCACTCTTCCCACCCCAGTTCTGATCCCATTTGCCCTCTGGTTTATAGTTGTCATTGTTTACATTTTTACTAAACAGAGGTAGTGGATGGACAGTTTCTTAATCTCATATCTTCACCTTCAGGTCTGTGCTCCTGACACTTCCTATAGCATCTGATAGTTTCTGTAGTGGATTAATAGCTAAATTAATCCCTTCTACCCCACTTCCTTGTTTGCATCTTGTGCTACCTCCTTACAAGTTTTTCTATTCATTTTCTATTCCATCAGCAAGAAGCTTTTTCATTTTTTTTCTTTTATCTTAACCCAGTATTGACACTTTTGCCATTGTCTAACTATAGCAGATTACTATTGAATATCATTATGTTTTTATTAGAAAAAAAGACATAGCAAACTATTTAATGTCATAATTTTTATTTACCTTCATGTCTACCTCCTGCTTTTAATGTTACCACTTTTAATGTTCTTTTAATGTTACCACTTAAATGTTAAGAAATTGGGGAAACAGTTTTGGTGAAAAAGGCTAAAAAGCTCCTAAACTGACCTTGAAAAGTGTAAGAGTTACTGAAAAATGTTTTTCATGGCACTAACTCTTGAAAAAAAGTCCCATCTAAAAATGACATATTATCAAATCTAAAAAATTTACTCTTTTTTTTCCACTATGTAGTAGATTATTTTAATCTAAATTTCCTGCTTAATGAAATTGAGAATCTTTGATGCTTTTCTTTGTTAACATATTTCATTTATGGGGAGTATGCATACATATCCTCTAGATAATGGATAAATGAGTTTATCAAAATACCCAAACTCGAAGATGATCAGGGAAAAAGAGAATGAGAGAAGAAAACTTAGAATGAAATAATGAGATGGGAAAGATCTAAAGTTATTAATTCTTAGCAACCAAAATCAAGTCTGCATTCCTGACACATTAGTAGAAACTTGACATTCTAGTATGAGGAGCTGCTTGAAAAGTTTGTGGACAACTTCCTTTGAGTAAATGTTTAGCTACAAGAAAATTAATGAGCATATTTTACAGAAAATTATTTTCACTCTGTCATAAAATTTAATGGAGAACTGTATCTTCTAGAAAAACAGGCTAAGGGAAAACAACTGGAATTCTTACCAGTTATAAATGAAGTGCCTGCTGGTAGACTTACTCTAGTTTGCCAAGTGTTTCCAAAGAGTTACCAACCAACCTCCACATCTTTGAACTAAACACACAAAGTTTATTAAAAAAACTCAAAGTCATTCCAGCCTGACACAGCATTTCTATGCCATGTGATCTGTGAATTAAGAAACTTAAATCAAACAGTGTTGATTTGAGAATCCCAGAAAATATTTTTCCACCTTCCATTAAAATGCAGTGTTTGTAGTATGACCTTATAACTATTTTACTTTATTAATTTAATTTGTATAGTGGGGGTAAATATTGTGCAATGTAGAAGGAAAAAGGGGTTTTGTGTATGTAAAACTCTGCAGTGAACTTGTATCAGTAATGATAGACTTTTTCAATACTCAGTAATGTAGAGATGATCCTATTAAAAGTACATTTTGATGTTGCTTAATTAAGGAGTGTGCTGCTTACAAAATCATCCTGAAAGGAATGGTTGAGGCCCTTTACTTAGCTAAAACACATATTGGTACTTTTCTATCAGGTTGGAAAACATCCAAGAAAGTTTCCCCTCTGTAATTTTAGTTATTATTCATTTCATAGGCAAACAATTTAAAAAATTCTATATATGTATATTAGTATTTAAAACTGTAATATTTAAAAGTATTTTTAAAAGTCTTGATCTTGTAATCAGGAGGACTGTGATCAAAAAACAAAAAAATCCCTTTTAAGTGCAAATCAAAACCATAATGAGATGCCAACTTACCCCAGAGAAAATGGCACATATTAAAAACAAAACAAAAAACTGGCAACAACAAATGTTGGCAAGGATGTGGAGAAAAGGAACTATCCTACACAGCTGGTGGGAGTGCAAACTGGTGCAACCACTATAGAAGGCTGTGTGGAAGTTCCTCAAACTACTAAAGATGAGCCAGCAATTCCACTCCTAGGGATCTACCCAAAGAACACAAAAACATTATTTTAAAATGACACCTGCACCCCTATGTTTATTTCAACACAAACTACAATAGATAAGACATGGAATGCCCAAATAGACGACTGGGTCAAGGAGATGTGCTATATTTAAACAATGGAATACTATTCAGTGATCAAAAAAGATAAACTCATGCCTTTGCTGCAACATAGTTGGAATTGGAAAGGGATCATGCTCAGTGAAATAAACCAAAAAGAAAAATATTGGATGATTTTAACTTGTAGGAATAATACAGGGGAATCAAATAAGGGATCTCTGAATTCACCTTCTGTCATCATTGAAAAATCAGGGGAAAATATTATAAATAAAAAAAAATTAGCAAATCAAAGACATTCTGCAAGAGAGGGGGAGGGAAGGGGCTCAAAACAGGGAGGAAAGAGGACAAGGGACTACAGTGATAGTTCATGGATAAATTGCTGGTGGGAATTTTATGGGGAACACACCTGAGAGGAGAAAGCATACACTGAACAAAAATGATCAATGAAAATACATGTATATAAATATTAAAAAATATTTTTAAAATTCGTTTTAAAGATTGTGACTTTTACTATTGCTGTTGGTATTTAGAAACTTCAATCCCTTTATGGGCTATAACAGCTCACATATGATACTATTCAATGTATGAGCTATATATTTTTTCAAGACGAGAAAAAAATAATTCAACTTTACAGTAAGAAGCTATGGGAGATCATATATACCATAATGACAGTAGTCTTCTATAAAATTTTGATTTCACACACCAATAGGTAAAATATTTTGATCATCCACAATTAATATACACTCACTAGCAATTAGTATGCACATATTAACCTATATATTTAACACATATTGATAAGGTGAAAGTATAATATAAAATCACGGCCAGGACGTGAGGGTGATCTGGCTGTGCTATGTTACCCTAGAGATCCAGGGTAGAACCGCTGACCTGGGTGGCTAGTCAGCCATCCCTTCCCCCTCACTGCTCCATAAGCCCCACTCCTGAACTTGCACTAGTGGAAGAGGATGACCTTCCCCTAACATTCTGGAATCAAGGATCTAACAGTAGGTACTCTCCCCTGCTAGCCTGTATGAACCAGCTCTCCAGAATAAACCACATCAGCTCATACTTAGCAGTGGACGCAGTTACCACAGTTTAGAAAACTCACCAAAATTTAATGTAACAGATTTCATTATAGCTCCGAGAAGCCTCCCCAAGTTCGAGTTTGCATGGAGCATAGACTTTGATGTCCGACAGGTAGGCTTCCCCTACCTATGTGCTTCCCCACCCTCAGGGAAACCCTCAACACCTGTTTCCAGTAGGGTCACTTGTGTGTTTGAAGAAATGCTTAACACCTGGGCTCTAATTCTGAGAGTTTGATTTCAACTAGTCTGGATGAGGAATTACTGGACATTGGTATTTTAGATTTCTTCCCTGGAGGAGTTAGAGTACAATGGAGGCAGAACATTGTGCCTTAGAGTCAGGGTGGCTCCTCTGACCTCAGTAGGCTGTAGTGGAGGTTTCCAGCAGGAAGTGGCTGCAGCACCTGGCAGACAGTGCAGAGGCTAAGAGAACATGGAAAACAGTCATGTACGTTGGGAAACTGCTCACTTGAACCAAGAGAGTCAACTGCCATGCCCTCCAAGATGTGACTCAGCAGACATTAGGCAATGAAGCTAAATGTTGCCTGGTGGAGAGTTTTGGGGAGTCCTCTGGAGACTGTTTCAGAGCCTGGGAGCCTGAATGAGTCAGCAAGAGGAAACAATGACCATTTAGTGCAGCTTAAATTAATGTCATTTCTATGTCATTAAGCTGTCCACAGCCCAGTGACACCTAGGGAAACTCAGGTTACAGCATTAATATTGTAACAATAATCAACTTTTACAGAGAGCTTCACAATTTACAAAGCCCTTTTGTATATATTAGGTTACTTGATCCACACTTCATCCCTGGGAGGTAGGAGGGTAAATGCTATTAGCTCCATTTTAAAAAGGAAAATAATGAAGTTCAGAAATGTTAAATATTTGCCTATGGTCAGGCAATGTTAAAGGGAAGAGCCAGAATGCTAACTGAGGCTTCTCAGCATTCAGCCTTTTTTTCTGCTCTTGAACTAGTGGAAAGTGGTGATGCACAAATGAGGATTTCGGGGAAACTGGTCATTGAGTTGTTTAGACACAGGAAAAGCTTTCTCCTTCCATCACAACCAGAAGTAATATCCAGCATACCAGTTGCTGAAATGCAGCACAATCTTCTGCCTATTGAGTCGGTTACTGGCCTGAACCCGACACCTCTATTACCACAACTCCTGCTACTCCCCCACCACCCACCCGGCGTTCTTCCTTAGACCTCTCAAGGATCCAATAACAAGCAGTTAATACCTGCCACCCTTGGTCTGGCTCAGTTTTGAAAACCAGAGTGACTATCAGGACTATTAAAACTGTGGTTGCTAAATATTAGAAATATCACCTTTTCAAATCCAGGTGACTTACAAATGAATTTCACTGCTAGTAAGAGAATGGATCAGCAAAACATTGACACACTCATGATCCAATGATCCATTCCAGCTGTGGTCAAATTTTTTGACTTCCACTTTGGGTGATATATCTTTTCTCTAGTTCTGCCTCTATAGTACCCATAGGTGCCTTAATTTAGATCCTCACCAACTTTCCTGTAAACTTCTGCTACAATGACTTATGCCTTTCCTGACTCCCCATGTTGGTTATCAGGCTGCTCCCAAAGCTTTAGCTGTAAAATTAAAATATGATGTTATCCAAGATTGCCCTTTATGCATGTGGTTTTTCCCAAGTATTCTTGAGAGAAAACTGATGTGCTCACATAAGTTTATGGTATAATAGTTTGATATGCTTATGCATTGCAAAAAGGCTAGTTAACACTTCAATTTTTCTCTTTTTTCTGTGGTGATGCCATATAAAGTTTACTCTCTTAGCCACTTTCACATATATAGAACAATATTGTTAACTATAGTCACCTGCTCAAAGATTAGATCTCAGGCCTCTTTCATCTTGTGCCTGGGAGTCTGTAACTTTGACCAGGTCAGACCTATTCCCCACACCCCTCACCCATAACCCCTGAGAATCATCACTGTCTCTGTTTTAGTGCTTGTACAGGATTTTTGTTAATGCTTCTGACCAGAATGAAGGTCCTCTGCTTGACACCAGCTTTCCTCTTCCATTTCCTAGAACACCAAAGCCATTTCTCTCTCTAGGTAGCTCACAACATAAGCATCCTGCATTATACAAACCGCCCTGTACTGGGCCTTGACTCCAGGACTTCCCGGCAGTCCACACCACCTTTGCCCTCTGATGAAGACCAGCCCATGTTCTAGATTTAGTTCAAGCCTTCCCCAGTGACCAACTCCTGCTGCCTTGTGGCTGTACCCTGTTATTAGTGCACCCTGCTTTATGAACCCGGGGCTTTACAGAATTACCTACAGCACCTATGATGCTTTAGCACATGGCTTGTGTTCACAGTTTTCTTTTCCTTCTACCTTACCTCTTGGGGACAAGAACTGTATGTTACCAGTCTTTTCACCGGCATCTCAAACAATGTTCTGACATACAAAGTATTCAGTAAGTGCTTACTTCCTAATGCCTTAAGTTAACGTCTACACAGGACTCAAGGGCAAGCCTTCCAGTGTAGCCTGGAGCTTCTTAGTTTAAAAAAATAAATAAATAAAGTCTGACAGAAGTTTTTGAGTTTCTTTTTCAAATCTATGAAGTAATCATGATATATCTTGTAATGTTAGCTGACAGACACTGCTAAGTGATTTTCCATGAGGTATATGTCTTGAATCTAGACATATATGCTAACTACCACTAGGTAATGTTTGTGGGAATGAAGCTGCCATTTTCAATCAAGAAAGGACTAATGCTGAGTTCTGACAAGATTCTCCTTAATGTAGAGAGGAATTTTAAACATCACTTGCACATATAGTCAGGAAAACATTAATTTCAGCTTTTTTGTATGTAGAAGTCCATGTCATGACTGACCTATTTCTTTTCTTTCACCCAGGATCCAATCTACAAAGAAAATTGCCAGACAGAATTTAAAAATGGGCTCCATTTACCAAGATTCTGTGAAAAACAATAGTACAATGAACAAAGGGAAAATGGAAACATTTTCCCCCCCTCTTAAATAGGTGTACTGTATTTTTAGAAATTAAGAAGAAAAAATGCTCAATTTATAGGTGCTTTGCTAACCATGTAAATCACATGCATTTTACACTTTTGTTTCTCAGTTCTCTTGATTGCTAATATGTAAACTCAGAAATATTTCGATAGTCTCTTCATTATTTATCCTGTCATATTACCCTTGAAAGAAACAGATTGTCCCAGACCTCAACTGCTGAATCCTTTCCTTGATGGATTTCAGAGCTACAGGGGATGCACTCTATTGCTTTGAAGAACATGGAATAAGCATTTCAAGTATCTTATCCATAACACACAGAATCAAGATAGGTTCATTTCCGTTGAAATGATCATTAACTTCTCTTGCCCTTTAAAGTATAAACAAGGAATTGTACGCCAAGGTAATGGATGCAGGAAAGCTGCAGGTATGAACACCTAAAGTCTGTCAGTCTTTCTACTAATACACTTCTAGAGCAAGAAGTGCTGAGTAAGAAAAAAAGAAAACATACCTATGTTCAATTTTTAAATTTAAAAGCACATCATATTTTCTACAAGTTATAAGACTCTCCACATGGTTTCAGAGCTTAGAATATACGATGACAGTCTCAACTGTATTATGTTGGTTGAATAAACAAGTCAATTAGTGAGGTTTAAGAGAGGAGACTTGGGAATCAAGACTTTTGTTATTTGCCATCAGACTACACATTCTTGGGTAGGGTTTGTTTTTCAGTAGGAATTTTGTTAGGAACTCAGGAAAGATGAGGGTGGCTTCAGTTTATTTGAGGCCTGTGTTTGATATCATGACAATGTTTCATGTACTATTTTTAAAATGTATTTATTTATTTACCCATGTATTTATTTATGATTGAAGCACCATTGTTCCACATCCTTGCCACTGTTATGCCAGTACAGGATTTCCCCCTTCAGCTGTGGCACCCACAGTTCCTCACCATAGCCTGGCATGTTCTCCCAGCCCCCTTTCCCCACCTTCCCCTAAAAGCTATATAGTTGTCTTTGAAATGCTGGTTTTAAAGTTGGTCTTTGACTCTTGTTTGTTCTATATTCCACCAATAGTGTACTAATTTTTGTATCTGCTCAAGTCTGGCCACAAATCACCTGGCTCATGCCTTGGTTTCAAAGACTGTCCCTCAAATGGAGACTTGGGCTTCAGAATTTAAAAAAATCTGGTTAAAATATCTGTCAAAAGAGGTTTTTCTTACATTGTGACTTGGTTTATATTGAACACTGGAGTGAAATAACATTTATTCATAATTTAGTAAGCAATGTTAATAGTAATGAATTTAGAACTATTTTGAAAGTTCCAAGATCCGTGTGGTCACATACTTTCGGGTCGAGACACGCCAGCATGCCCCCAGGTACACGCTGAGGGGTGAGTCATGGAGCAACAGCAAGCAAGACTCTGTTGCTCAATGAGCAGCCCTCTTGCTATTTATTAGCCGTAATAAACAAGCATGATAGGTTATGTGACAATGGCAGGAGGAACAGAGTCCAGGGGAGACAAAAGGTGATCAACTTTATGGGGACCCGAGGGGACATGTGGGCCATGTATACAGGGGGGACTTTCTGTGCAGGTACATGGTGTTATCTGTTGAGTTCCACCCAGACCCCCTCAGACCATGGTCACACAATCAGTCAACAACTACTTAGGTGTCCCTGGCTGCCTCGTGATGTGGGCCATTGTCTTAAGACAGTCATGCAGGAGAGCCTTATCCAAATAGTTCACACAACACCCTGGGGTGTACAGAGAGGCCACACACACACACAGGTGCAGAGTACCCAACGCGTAAAAAGGCAACAGTATACTTTTCAAGAATTTTCTCAAATGCACGAAAGTTCTTGTCCAGGTTTCAGGTTATGTTTTTGCTGTTCTCTCCCTCATCTAATTAAATACACGTATTTTCTGTTCTCCTTCTTGAAGATTATCTCTATCCACTTAGAGTTTGGTAATATCATGGGAACCAATGCATCAGATTACAAGAGGAAAAAGTTTATCTACTCTGCATTACTGAAACTTTATTCCAAAAAGCTGACATTCTTTGATATGAAGGAGAAATTTACTGAAGAACCACAAATAGCAATACCTACTCAGTTTTAATTTAAAAATATCTGTATTTACAAGCAAAGAACAATTTTTCTACAAGCAATTCTATTATACTATACATCTCAAATTTTGTTTTTCATATATGCACAGAAGGTTGGGTATAGCAAAAAAAAAAAAACAAAACAGCAGTCTTAGTTCTGATTCTGATCTTGCTTGAATGCTGCATGGTTTTAGGTAGCCTCACCAAACTTCAGTTTTCTCATTTGTAAAATGGGAATAGTACACACCCATTTCACTTTGAAGGTTAACTAGCTAGAACTGAGGCACATAGGATATGGCAGTTCTGCTTGTCAACCAGCAGGGGGTGTGATCCAGCCCGTGGTGCTGATACAGTGTTTTAGCACTCTTTCCTCCCAAACCTCCCTCTCATTCTAGAGTTTAAGGCCCAAGTTAACCTCCTTTGGCAAGTACAGGCCAGAACCTCACTAGATCTGGCTTCAAGCAGCAAGTGACTCTGTGCCTTTTTGCATGGAGCACTGCTTTGTCCGTTCTTAGGGCTGTTTAAATTCTTGGGTGCTTGGCCTACTTCTGACTTTATCCCTGGTCATGGTTTGCATTTTTGTCAGCGAAAACGCTGGCCTTGTTTTTGAGATAGGCTATGTCGTTTTTGATCTCTGTACCAACCTATGTGTGAATTTTTACTGAAGAACTTGTGTCAAAATCTGAACTTATGTAGCCAACTTGACTAGAAAGCTTCATTCGTGCAAGTGCATTACAAGTTGTAAGGTTCAAATAGGAGGGACAGAACATATTGACATATATAAAAATGAAAACCTAAGGTTCCTCTTTTTCTGAACTCCATTAGGTATCGCTGAGGATAGTCAACCGTTCAATGGTGAAGAGACATCTACTGGAGCAAATAGTAATGCTCAGTGTGGTCTGCAGTCAGCTCTTACTTGATTTGGACCGCTGGCTCCTTTCCCACAAATAGTTTGATAAATACAGTTATACTGTTTTTTATGCTCAAGGTTCATCAAATATAAATTCATTTTCTTAATTTGTACTATTTTATGTACCCCAAAAGTAGAAAAGACTGACGTCTGTTAAGCTATACACAACATTTCATATCACTCAGATTTTAAAATATTTACTAAACGAGCTTTTTTTAGACTTTTAACGTAATTAAAAAAAAAAATCATGAGTCACTCTTGCGAAAAGGAAAGTGTTGATGTTGTAAGTTAATGAAAGTATTTCTTAAACTCCTTTATGTTCAGGGACCAGTGTTCTTGAGTCACTCTTCAATTTAGTGTGGATGGCTGTCTTCCTCCACACTCTATTGTGGATTATTTGCTTTTCTATAAAATGTTGCTCAACACAGCATTGCTCAACATAAAGTGTTTATCAAAAGTGTCAAGGACATGGTATTTCTGCAAAGATTTATCCAATGCAATTTGCAGGCTTTCTCCCCTAGACTATTGACCTTGCCAGAGAGTGTCGACAGTGGCATGTGTTTCAGAAACAAGCCTTACGATAACTTTTTATATGTTTAGCATGGAATCTTTGGTCCTCTTAAGAACTGCTTGTGGTTTTACAAGAAAGCGAGGAATTGTGATGACTCTGACCATGATGAATATCTGCTTCTTTAATACCAAAATGTATACCCACTGCTTGGTGTCCATAACTTCCTGCAGTCACAATGACTCTTGCTTTAATGTTGTTATACAGCAGTTAAAATAAAAAAATACTTAAAAGAGCAATTAAGTCAACAATACAGTTTAACCAGGCATATAATTCAACTGAAGTGAAGAATATGAAAACTCAGACTGGGTTTTAGGTAATCTAGGCACTAGCTTACTGAACGTATCTTGCATCTTCAGAGATGTTAAAATGTGAAAAAAAAAAAAGTCTTCAAATTGATGAAATGGGATAATTTTAAATTCATGATTTTAAAGTGTGAGCTATTTTGCCTAAATAATTTAGAAAAGTGAGTTCGTGGTTAATATTTATTTCTAGGAGAAGCACTAGCTTTATTTTATGCATCTCAGTTAAGTTAAATTTATCAAGTTCAAGGATCTTTGTATGGAAGTATCCCATTGACTAATTCATCCTCTTTACTAAATATCTAAGTGACTAAACTCATTAAAGCACTTATTCCAAAGCACAGAGTACTAAAGATCTAAGTAACTAAACTCATTAAAGCACTTATTCCAAAGCACAGAGTACAAAGCACACTCAGCATTTATTGTGTGCAAAGCATTACTCACAGCCACCTGTCACATTGGGTAACTATTAATTTTCCCCATTTATAAGACAAAGCAAAAGGACACAAAGAGATTTCATACCTCGTGAGGCCAGAACTCAAATTCGTATGTCTGGCCCAGGAATGCAAAGTTGAATTTTTAACTTTATGCTATGCTGCTTCTCAATAAGCTATTTTGGCTACAGTTCTGGTTTTCAAAAGTTCCCACAATTTACTTAAAAAATAATCCCTCAAAACTTTCCAGATCATGACAGCACATTGTGGGAGAAAAAACAACTCTGCATTTGAACAAACAACAGGGCTGGTCCAGGTCTTGAGCATGAGTGGAACCAGCTGAAGAAAATAGGGCTCAATCAGAGACTTTATCAGGTTTTAGGAATACATGCCCTTGGCAAACAAACACAATCAGAACAAAAATTACTTTCCAGTACTACTGAAAGGAAAACTTGTTGGCAGGGACTATGGAAATGTGGTGACTAGTAATTATTCAGTCGAAGGAGAATATAAACTGAGACTTACACAGAGTGCATGCCAAACAAAACTATTACACTGAAATTCAAGGAGACCAAAGGTAAACCCAACTGTTCAGGTTACAGTGCTTCCCCACTATTGAATATACAGAGGTGGCACTGGGTTGCCAAGGCCAAAACAAGAAATGATACCAGTTATTTTTCAGACTGAAACCTTAACGAAAGTCAAACTGAATTTGTTAAAACTCAACTGTCTGGGCCCTCCCTGGTGGCGCAGCGGGTTAAAGCACAGCACTGAGAATCTGAAGCCACTTCCGTATGAGTTCGATTCCCGCCTGCCGCCTGCCCCGGAGGAGACCACATGGCGAGCCAGACCTCTCCTGGCCCGCCCGCTGCTCCCCTCAGCAGTGTACTACGTCGATCTGCCTGTTCTGCTCCCCACTCTGTCTCTGGTGAAGCCTCTCACCACCCCTGAGCCTCTGGCCTGTACCCCACTTCTGTATGAATAAATAAATAAATCTTTAAAAAAAAAAAAAAAACTCAACTGTCTGAAGTAGTTGCATTTCCTCTTAGAGAATTTAAATACTAGATTCTTCCTTATCCAAAATGTAGACCACATAAACATCTATTGGTCAAATATGAATGCATCTTAGATTTCTCAGAAGATCTTTATTTAGGAAATACAGTGTGTAATATATTTATACTTCCAGGCATCTAACATGTTATGAAGGATAGAATTATGTATAACAGAGCATTTTGCTTCCCATGAGTTAAATGGCTTTCTAGATCATTGTTTGAGTAAACAGTTCAAAAAACCTTGAAGTGAAGTACAGGTAGCAGTCAAATAAAGATAAATAAAGTAAATGAAAAGAGAATAATAACATAAATCTATGCCAAAAATTGTATTTAATCAAATTGTTTCAATTAAGAAACAAGTTATTTACATCAATTATTATTTTTCCCTATAACTTTATGAGTTATTATTTACATTTTTGGACCAGCTAGTCACAATTTCCAAATACCCTCTCTCTACAAGGTGGAATAATTGTCAAGGGCTGTGTAGACACAGGGATATCTAGCTAAAAGGCTATGGACTCTCTTAAAAGTTAATGTACTCTCTAGAAAGAAGCACGAGGCTTTCTTAGTTCAGACATTCAGCAGAGTCATGCACACCTAGGAGCTTCAGTTCCATTTTCACAGCAGTGTTTTTACTACCTGCTAATGAGATAATCCCTTATTTTAAATACGACTATTCCCAGGATGACAAAAGCTGGGATAAATGAATACAAAATCAGAAAGTTTGCAGTGAACCTAGATGTTGCACCTGGGCAGATGTTTTCATAGAAGTCCGTTTCTTGAGTGGAGATACATATTGAATTAGCTGTCACAGAACCATTTGAGCTGCCACAAATGAAAGTCTGTCCATAGAATTCATTGACAACAAGAATCTCACAACAATATTTTTGAAAGGTAAAATAAGTGAAGATTGTAAAAGGAATGGACATTTCTTCTGTATTTCTCAAGAATCCAGATCCCACAAGCACAGAAGAGCTACAACACTATTGACCACATTTGGGTTTTGGACCATACCAAGTAGCACAAGAGTTAGAAGTTTGCTAATTAAGTGGGGAACCAACAGAGCAGCAGAGAAATACCCAAATCTGGCAATGTTTGGGTATAAGCCCAGAGTCCTAGGAAAAAACAGGAGGTCTTCCATTAGCCATCAAAATGATGTGAAAATCTGCATCATTTTGAAAAAGAATACCATGTAGGATAATCCAAGCTGAGTGGAGGATATGACAACTTCTATTTGATTTTTATAACATGTATAACATGTATATAATACATACATGTATTACATACACTACACACATATTTAAGTTGAAATTTAAAAAGAACACTTCTGAAATCTGGATTGACCTAGATGCCTTTACTTGGTCAATGTGTTAGGATCCAGGACTCTGTGAGAAGATGAAATTCATGACTAATGTTAATTTGATGTGTCAGCTTGGTTGGCCCAGGTGCCAGATATTTGGCCAAACATTATACTGAATGCTTTTTTGAAGGTTATTTTTGAATGAGATTAGCATTTAAATTGGTGGACGTTGAGCAGGTTACTTGCCAACCCCCACTATAATGTGGATGGACTTCATATAGTCAGCTGAAGGTCTACGAGAACAGAGACTGACCTTCTCCACTCCATCCCTGAGAAAGAGAGAATTCTGCCAGCAGACTGACTTTGGACTTAATGCAAACTCTTCTCTGTATATCCAATCCATGCTCAAATCCTTAACATAATGCTGTCTTTCTCTTTCTCTTCATAAACATATATATCCACATAATATTGGTTTTGTTTTTCTGGAGAACCCTGACTAATACACACACCTGGAAGGAATTGAGAGTAGAGATGTCACTCATTTGCTGTCTTCTGGAAAAATGGATCTAGAGCAATTTATTAGTGCTTAGCAGGACAAATTACAGAATACATTGATGATTTTTAAGTAACATTGCCTTCAGTAAGTGAACAAGTGTATAAAAAAATGTTCTCTACTCTATAGATGACTCAAATTGAGATACTATTAAAGTTAAGCACAAATAAGCACCAAGATAATTCTAACTATATTCCAAAAAATACTGTCATGATCCATTGAGATATGAAACACTATTATAAATTTCAATTACCTGAGGAAATGTAGCCTTATATAAGTTCTATATGCATAAATGAATCTAAGTGGTACAAAACCAATTGTGAATATAAAAGTGGGAACACTCTATTCCATCAAGGAAATAGACTAAAATTTCACATTTTAAATAAAATTTTCATGTACATTCATGAAGGGTATTAGGATGCTGATTTCCTGCAGGATCACTGCAGGATTTCGTCTTTAGGATAGTACTGACATCATAGAATAAATTGGAGAGTTTTTCTTTTAGTATTTTGTTTAAGATTGGTACTGTTTCATTTTTTGGCTATTTGGTAGAATTCCCTGAGTTATTTGGGAGATGATGGCACAAAGGTGGTGATCGGGAAGGTTCCGTGCTTGTTCCTAGGAGGAAACTCCAATAATTAACAAGAGGCTTGTTACACAGAGAGAATATGGCAGCTTAGGATGACTATGAAACACCTGTTGGCCATCAGAGTCAAGCACAGACTACAACAGAAGACATAGAGGCGTTTCACACAGTGTTGAACTAAAGGTGGGTGGAGAGAAATGCCTGGAAGGTGTGGTCCAGTTTGGGGGACACAGAAAGCAGTACAGTCAGCGTAGCCAGGCACCGGGGAATAGGAGAATACGGCGGCACACATCTGCGAATGAGGGGGAGCACACACGGTGGTCCACGAAAGCCAGATCTAAGGAAAGGAAAGAACAAAGGAGTCTCCCTAGACTGCACTGGTATGACTTCTTTCTTTCTTTCTTTTTAATAGTTATGATAGCGTTGAGTCTTAACTCCTAAGCCACTGGGAGCCTCCTGGTAACTGAACTCTTGAAGAGCTCTTAGAGTGAACAGACTGTGAAGTCTTAGAGATTCAGACTGGAACCACAGAGGAGAGGGATTTAGTACAGAGATGCAAAGACATTTTGACATATAGAAATCCATCAGCTGAATTCAGCATAACAACACATAGAAAGGTATAAATTACATGATGCAGGAATCAAATGAAAAGATGCAGAGAAAGCATTTGATAAGATTCAGTATTTATGATAGCACTTAAAAATGGAACTAGAAGAAACATATTCAACATAATAACGGCTTTCTATACCAAATCCATGGCTAGCCTCATACTCAGTGTTGACAAACCGAAACTTTCCTCTGAGATTACTAGGAGACAAAGGTGTCCTTGTTTACTTCCACCATTCAACATAGTATTGGAAGTCCAACCTAAAGCCATTCGTATAGATAAAGCTATAAAAACAATCTAAAAATGGGCAAAAGTAAAATCACTATTTGCAGGTGAAATGGTAATGTACGTAGAAAGCTCCAAAAACTCCACTAAAATACTATGAGAAACAATAAATCAGCACACATTTTGAAGTGATTTTTAAGTGGATGCTACAAAATCAATATATAAAAATCTGCTGCATACTTAGTCTGCCTTCTCCAAATTGTCTTTCCTTACTAGAATTTCAATTTGTTTTCACAATCTTTTATAATTTTTGAACTATCTAACTATAAATTTTGAAATTTTGAGAAATTTTCTTCTTATTTAGCTATGGCTTTTTTTTTTTTTTTTAGTTGTTCCTGATATTAGTTTGCCCAATAGATAAAAGCTCTTAGAGGCAAACAATAAATTGTTATTGCTTATGCTGTCTACACTGTCTCCTTTTTTCCCCTCCTGCCCCTCTTAGGTGCTTCTTGAGGACTTTATATATATATATATATATGTGTGTGTGTGTGTGTGTGTGTGTGTGTGTGTATAATATATAGACTATATAGGTGTACACTGATAATACACACACACTTACATATGTGTAGATACAGATAATACAGATAAATATCTCTATATACACATATTTATTAAGTATATAACATAGATCGTGTGGGGTGTGTGTATATTTGGGAATGTGAAAGTAGTTTACTGACAAGGTCAGTGGTTGTATCAAAAAGGCCTAATTCTCCCAATTCTAACATCAGCAAAAAGATTAGCATTTCAAAAAAATTTGACTTTTAGGGAAAAATTACTATTTCAAAAGTAATGTGGTATAATTTTGGTTTGATTTTCATAATGGTTGCAGTGATCAGTTAACTAGGCTGATTTCCCAGCCAGACTATGGTGCTCATTTGTCTAGAACATTCTTCACATGCAGGGGAAGACAAGTGGTTGTTGTTCTTTTGGTTATCCCATATTGGTTATGATGGACTTCCTTAGGTCTCCTACAATGTAAGTATCACAGAAGGGAAGATGAAGATCTGAAACGTTGAGACTTTATTAATTCTCAAATTGTATTCCTTTATAACAATGGGTGGGCCACATTCATTTTCTGTGCACTGAAGCCAAACCTGCCTAATATGTGTCTTTAGTTGAATAATTAAGAATACCATTATAGTGAAATGATCATTTTGGTTTTTCTGGAGATCATCTTAGTTTTCTGGCTATAATGTTCATGAACAAGAACCTCCTAGTAATAATAAAAATTTTTACAAATATATTAAAAATTTTCATGACTACTAGTTGGCACATTTAGACATTTTTACTCTGATTTGGCTTCAATAATAATTTTTGTGTTTACATTAGTCATTTTCTGATTCAAAATATTTAAGATATTCACTGAGCTACTTCATTGTTAAGTCTTAATGATGAGTAATTATACTAAAACATACTGTGTTCAAACCAATCTATTGGAGCTCCTTTTTAAAGTATAAATACTGTTATAGATTATGCGGCATCCATTCCTCACTCTGCGTGAGGCCAGTGATATTAAAAATAGAACAAGGTAAAAGCCCAACCAATTTATGTCAAAATCACAGGATTTCACTGAAGGGCATTCAGGGAGTTGTACAATTATATTCACATTTTATGTGGAAAATTTCTCTGTAGAGAGCATATAGTTAAGGTTCAAATAGTCTGAGTTGCTTCACTGAATAATAGCTAAATATGTTTGGTATATATTTCCTACTACTTCCCTTTCTTAGAGATTCTTAGTGAGCCTCTATGTATTAAAAATCTCAGATGTTTGCATGAAAGGAAACTGGTTTAAATAACCGACTTAACAGTTTTTAACTGTTTTCTAAATATTTGAGGAAGCAAATCCTTTTCACTCCATGGCTGGGATCAGTGTTTTGTAGGACTTACTTTGGGAAAACTTGAGCACTGTGTCTATCTGAATATTTAGTTCCCATTAAATAAATGCAAGGAAATAACTTCCTTCTGTTTTGGTCTGATACCAGAACACATGAGAAAGATGCTAATAACAAGTACAGGCCTTTATAGCTGATGACATGTGCTACATGCATTTTGTCTGTCAGAATAATTAGTCACCCTGTTCAATTTGTCAGGTTAATCACTAATCCCTTGTCTTTCAGAACTTATGCTCCAAATTGCAGCTGACTCTTAGTTGTTAACTTTACTTCACATAACCATATTTCCTAGCACAGAAGTTTAGGTCAGGATTAGACATCTGGCCCAATCTAGGCACCCCATTTCTTAGGAGAATTGGTAACTGGCTTTCTGAAGGGCCAGGTAGTCCTGGGTGGGACTGGATCTGTACCACTGTAGCAATCTGCTGTGTGAATGAAGCAGAGAAAGCCAGTTTTAGGAGGGAGTGTGGAGAGTTTTCTTATTAAGGTCCCAAAACTTCATTTTCTGATCCCTAATACTTTCTACTCCCCAGCTACAGAGTGCTGTCCTTAAGTTTTAGAAGATATCAATCTATATATCTATTCATCTATCATCTAGCAAGCTAACCATCTACCTATCATTTATTCAAATATCTATTATTTATCTACCACTCTTACTATAAATATCTATATATAAGTGGACTGCCTGCCTCATATAATCTGCATATTTAAATTTTGGGGCTAACCTAATTCATATTAATTAATGTTTCTTATCACTTCCCAAACCATGGCCCCCACATAAATCAAATCCTATTCCTCTTATTTCTTACTTTATAATGTCAAATCCAGTATTCCAATGTTTCCAATCATTTTCATGTTTACTCCATTCTAAGTTTCCCAAGTATTTCTGTGCCATTTTTAGGAGAGATCTTTAGTTAATTTTAGTTTCCTGAGATATAGTCAAGGTGAGTGCACCTGAGACTACATTCAAACTTGTTCTTAAAGTTTAAGCTGGAGTAGCAGTAATGCTTTAATAAGAAATCCAATATTAGGGCAGGTGCAATAAGACAAAGATGTCAAGAACGTGAGGAATCAGAGATTTTATCCTACCTGATAAGTAAATATTTAGTTTGCTACACTTTCAAAGATATTGGTGGAAGACACAGTATTTCTGGGTCAGTGATAAAGAAGTTTATTATTCACACTCTTATCAGTAGCCAGAGTATCAAAATTACTTTGTGCCAAATCTCTGAGCCCCAATTTCTACAAGATGACACAGAGGGTCAGGTGACCTGCACACATACTGTGTTGAAAGAAACCTTGAACTTAGGGAACCTGAATCTTTTATAAAGGGCAGTAACTATGCCTGCTTTGTACTCTGCTGAGGAACACTATTCTTATCTTCCAAGGTTGTTTGCTACACAAATATCTTTGAGCTGAGAGCTTCACGCCAAGCAATATTTGCTCACTAGACATGAATAGTCACAAGAGATCTTTGGAAAATTGTGCCCACCATGGGGTTTGTAATCCTTCTTAGAGTAATGTCATACAGAAAAATAGGTAGATCAATGTAACAGAAATAAAGTCTTACTTATCTATGCATATAATTGGATTTCTACTGCCTGAACTAAAAACATTTACTTGCTTTAATTTCTACAGTGCAATTCTGATACTGACTTCACAGAGTTAGTGCAAACTTCACAAGTCAAAGGCACTGTTTGCCATAGACACTCCTCACTTCAGAGACGAGCTACAAGCTTTGGGGCTCTCAGGTCACCCATATTTGTGACCACCTACAAATTCATGGATCTCTACTATCACCCAGCTTTAATAATTCAACTGAATGACTTGTAGAACTCAGGCAAGTTACAAAACCACAGTTTCTTAGGAAGGATACAGATGAGGGCCTGTCAAAGGAAGAGATGCACAGGGAATTATCTGGAAGGTCCTAAACATGGAAGTCTTTTGTTGTGAGGGCATGTTACTTTCTAAGCACACCAATGTAGGCTAGTCAACGAGGAAAGTGTAGGAGAGAAGGGAAATTTCTCCATATTCCTGGTTCTTCTTGGTCTGGATGAGTAAACATAACAGCATCAGATTAGCCACAGAAAAAGACCAATTTGATTATGCATTCATGGGGAACTTATATAGAAAATGAGGATATTGACATCAGTGGGGGGGATTGAGGCATCAGTGGGGGGGGGATTGAGGCATCATCTTGAACTAGGATAGGAGTCTGGGCTCCAAGTAGAAAAGAGGTGCCCTCAGATGATGTGGCGAGGGTGATACTTATGACAGTAGGATGCTCTGTTATTGTATCCTTGCCCTCTATATGGATAGGGCAAGCTTCAGTAGAAAGATTATTCTGATAAAAATCCTAATGTTGGAAATACCCCCAACGTTCTTTCTTCTAGGTGGTTAAAGGAGTGGATAAAGTTCCTCATCAGCTTGCAGGGACTAAATTGATCTCAGATTGAAAGAATTTACAAGCCAACATGACTTATTTTGGGAGAAATATTATGAGCAATTTAAAAATTACTCTCAATTTCAGGTATCCTTAGTTTCTATTCAGTTTTCATTACATAGAAATGTGTGACTGGATCATTGACTACCCCTCTCCTCAGAGGTCAGGCGATGGAGTTGATGTGTCTCTAACACTCAGCCCTCTCTCACCACAAAAATCTGTCTTCCTGTCTTGACCAGCTTTCATCCTGAAGCTAGGAAGGGGTTCTCCAGGAGTCAGCTCATTAACATAACTCAGAGATAGTAAATGAGGCCATTATATATAACAAAGACATTCAGATGACTCAGGAAATTCCAAGGATTTAGCTTCCCTTCCAGAAACTATGGACAAACATCATACAGATTCTTCATTACTTAAGCAGTTTTCCTACCTATTCTTCCAGATATATGCAACAATAAGTTTGTAAAATTAAAAAAAAAAAAAAAGATGGGTGAGGAGGAAGATAGAGGTTGTAAGTGCAATAATATTTATAATGCAGACATTATTCATATTTTCTTCCTGCTATTTTCTTCAAATATATCCTGCTTTTCCAATCAAGGTTATTCATGGGCTTCTTGTATCATAGCTGTGAATTTTGTTGTCATTTGATTTTCTCATTTTTTAAAAAAAAATCATAAATGTTATTCATGCATGCTGCCACTGAGTATATATATATATATATATGTATATATATATATATATATATATATATATTATTTTATTTTATTTTTTTTAAAGATTTATTTATGCGTACAGAACTGGGGTACAGGCCAGAGTGCAGGGGCAGTGAAAGGCTCCACCAGAGAGAGAGTAGAAAGCAGAGCAGGCCAATCGAGGAAGTACACACCGCTGAGGGGAACAGCAGGCGGGTCAGGAGAAGTCTGCCATGCCATGTGGTCACCTCCTGGGGCGGTGATCGAACTCACCCTGAAGTGGCTTTAGCTTAGTAGTGCCTGTGCTTTAACTCGCTGAGCCACCAGCGAGGGCCTCTGAGTACATATTTTTATATAACTTAGTTATCGCTATCATTTTTTAAGGAACTACTTTTTCTGTTTCCTGTCCTTGTGCATAGTCAGAATTTCAAGAACAACATTACATAGTAATAGGTGATAGTAAGTCTCCTTGCCTTCTTTGGCATTCTTATGGGCATTCCCCCAAATTCTATTTCTATCACAAGACTTTGATCTTACCTGTTTCACATCTTGAGTCTTTCAGTTAATGACTAGTATCTCAGGCCTAAATTTTGCAACAGGAGTACCACTGGCATTTTGGGGTTATCTTTTATTGACATGGATTGTTCTGATACTTAACATCCCTGTTTCCTATACAAGATAACAGCATTGTCCTTCCAGTAATAGTGAAAATTCCCAAATTTCCACACATCCTGATTAATACACAAAGGCACAGCACTTGACTGGAAAATATCTGCTTTTGAAAATAGAAAAAGGCCAATTTCTGTCTAATTCTCCAGTGGCATCCCTACATGATGTGAAAAGGCAAATGGAACCAGAAAGAATAGTTGATGTTTTGAGGTTTACTACCTTTCTAACAGGATATTGAAAATTTGGGGATCTAGATTTTCAGATTTTTGCAAGTTGAAAAGGATACTGATGCTTTAGAGAAGTTCCTTTGTCCACACATTATTCTGTACTAGCAGTTTCCAAGTCACTTTTGTACTCTGAGTAAGCATAAGAATTTTACTGGCATCATCACTAATTGAATGCATTTAAGAGCGAGTTGTTATATTTTATGTGCTAGAAAATGATGCCTTTGTTGGAACCAGTATATCGAAAATGACAGACTCATATTGAGTCTGTAGACACAGGCCTAAGTCAAATATCTGAAATTTATCTTTAAAACTAGTACATCAGTTGACATCTTCAATAATTTTTTTCTGTAGCATAATAAGCATACGGACTCTGATGTCATTCCAAGACTAGGAAGCTAAAACCGGGTTGTTTTTTTTTTTCTCCACTATGTTTTTCCTCTATGAATTTCATTTTATTATTTCTTAAGGCTTGCGTTTCATTATCTAGTTCCTAGGGATAACTTTTAGATTGTTCTTTGATTTCAAATGGCATTCTTTTTTTATTTTGCATGTATATCATCTTGCTTACTATTTTTCCCTTCCTAGCACTGCTGTGGACCTGACCTCATTGATCCAGTTAGTTGATTCAAGAAGTGTCTTGTTCTGTTCCACTTGGAGATAAATTTTTGTGATCTTGACTATGCAGAAGCCTGATGAAAGGCAGGACAGAGAGGTTAGGAGCCCAGCTCTGGAGCCTGAATCCCTGGGCTGAAATCATCGTTTTGTGAAAAGTGGGATTTATAATAAAGTTCAGCTCATAGACTCTTCAGAAGTAGCAAATGTATTAAAATATAGTAGGTGCTGAAAATAGTGGCTGATCCATAGTAAATGCTATGTGAATGCTTATTGTTATACAGCTTAAAGTTTAGTTGTGTATTTTATCCTGAATATATTTTGACTCCTTCCCTGTATACTGGCTTGTATCTTGCACAGTCATTCTGTATGCCAAGACAGTTGATATAAAAATTAGTTTTATTAATGAGAGTGCCTTTTATGGAACAAATAGAATCTTGCATTGTCAGGAGCAACTAGATAGATTCTTTCTAAACATCACAAACTCTTTCTCACGTGAGTTCAGGAATGAAATCCCCAGTTATTTAAATCTAAATCACTTACAAAGAATTTGTGTTTTTCCCAAAACTATTCCTTGGGAGGAATTGCTATGTGATTCTACCTTTTGTCACTTCTGAATTAGGTCAGAACTTAGTTGATGGCTAGATGTCTCGGACATCTTGCTGATAGACTGGCTATAAATTCCTCCAGTGCTATGTATTTTCCAGATTTCTACAGGATCACCCCACCATGCACATCAGCTGATAAGGGTTGTTTAGTGAGTCCTGTAAGTAGCTATACCATACCACTGCATATCTTCAAATATATTTGACTATGAAAGACATTTTCTGTGTACTTTCTGATAAAATATAGACAAGACTAGACTTTTGAACTAAAGAAAAACTCTAGGGAAGAAAGTTTTCAGAACAAAAACATACTTTGAAAGAATAGTTGGAGAGAGTTCAATTCCATTATTTAATTATGCTTTTTGAAGGGCACAGCATGTCAAGATATGAAATAACCAGGAGGAATATTATGGAGGTGATGACAAACTTTTCCAGTAATAGGTACAAATGATACCATTTTCTTCCAAACAGCTTTGACTATTTTGACACTTTGTAATATTTTTAAGGGGAGACCTGGTAACATTGCAATATCTAGAAGAAAATAAAAAGGTAGGAGGCTCCTTCCCCAGTGATTTATTACACCCTGAAGATTGTAGAGTATTGAAAACTATCTAGATAGGCAGTTTCAGGTGCGGAGTTCCAGATGTGGAAAGAATGTTAAAGAGTGATAAAGAAAACACATTGAAACAGTGGTAAGTAATTAAATCTTTAAACATTTAAGTGTCTCTTTGTGTTTACTTAGTTAAAATAAGGAATATTTAAAGTTATAGAAGATCAAAAAAGATATTACATCAAAACAATAATCTGGGAATACAGTCAAGATAAATGAGGCATTTTCAAGGTGAAGAATATTAAAATGCAATTGATTTTACAATAAAACTAAATGTTGTCACGATACAATATTGTAATTTAGAACTGCTTTGAATTGATGACAGCATTTATACTCTTCTATTAATTGACATCTCTGGGTTATTTGACGTTCATTGTGACTACTAGAGTGTACTTAAAGCAACCATATCTAAGTCAGCTTTAAATATTTGAAGTTTTAGCAGTAATAAATGACAACTGAATATGTTGAAAAGACTGCATTTAATTATTTGGGTAAAAATACAGCTTTGACTAAGAACATGCAGAAAAGACTAGGTTTGTCCAAATGAAGTGAAATGGAATCTAAAATAATGAATTTCTTTATCAGTGTGATGACAGACCTCTGCTGCTGCCAGCATGATGTAAAATTGATGACACCTGATAGTCCCAAATGTCCCTCATGGGTAGGGCTGACACAGTGGAATTCTCCTTGCCTTCACAGACATGCGGTGGAAATGTCCCGTAATCTAGAGTCCACAACACCCATAAGCAACACCACTCATGCACACAGAAAATGGGGCAGAATGCTGAGTTCTGTGACTTTTTCATTTGAAAACTATAATTGACTTTACTTGACTGTGTAAGCTTTTGAATTTGTATCATCTTAGTGTAGCAAACATATCTATTTAATTTATATCTTCCTAGTACCAAATCTACTAATTTACTGTTATACTGAAATATTATTAATTTACTTAAATCTCTTAGCCTCCAATGTGTTCTTTCAAAATTTATTTTTTTGCCCACTTTATGCAGTTATTTAGTTTTTTTGCCTACTTTATGCAGTTGTTTAGTCTGCTTTATATTTATGTAGTTTACTTTCATAACTTTTGCTTTCACTCTATCTTGCCTATTTTCATTTTATTTTCCTATATTTTATGTCAGGATTTTCATCCTGTTACCTGGATTTTAAAGTTATCAGCTAATACACCCCCCACCTATTTTTTTTTTTAAAGATTTATTTATTTGTGCATACAGAACTGGGGTACAGTCCAGAGACTCAGGGGTGGCGAAAGACTTCACCAGAGACAGAGTGGGGAGCAGAACAGGCAGATGGACGAAGGGGAGCAGCAGGCGGGTCAGGAGAGGTCTGCCACACCATGTGGTCACCTCCTGGGCAGGCGGGAAATGAACTCATGTGGAAGTGGTTTCAGCTTAGTGCAGTGCTTTAACCCACTGTGCCAACAGCCCGCTGCACCACCAGGGAGGGCCCCCTCCAAAGCCCCCCCCCCACACCTATTTTTATTTGTTTTTATTAAATACTTAATATTTTAAAACTTTTTTTCAGCCTCCACCAAATCATCTGTGCCCATACTCCATCTGCCTCCCTCCCCAGTTCACTCCACCCTTTCTCATTTTGGTAACCATTATCTTTTTCTGCAGAGTTAAAATTTTTATTTCTTGGATTGTCTGCATTTAATTGATATTGGGTATTTATATTCTGCTGTGAGTGAAACCATACAAAATAATGCCTTTCTGACACAAGCTATGCAACCTCTATTTACTGACATAGTCCAGATGGAGACAGAAATGCTCTGAAAAATCAGACTTTCCACGCTAACTTATGTTATGACCTCCCTTTTTTGTATAATCGTAATGTCAGAATATTCTGAGCAACCTTCAGCTTACAATTGGAGTGTTTCAGCCTCAAAGGCGCTACCTGGCCCTGGCAAGCAAGTACTGCACCAGGGTGAGAAATTCCTCTTGAAGTCAAAAGTCATTAAACAAATGGCTGATTAATAAAAACAAATGGCTGTTACTGCAAAGTCTCTCTCACTACCAGACAGAGGAAAACCCAAATCTTATCACTGTATCTCACAGAGCCTTCTATTCAGTTTCTAAATAACCACTCAAACTTCCTACTACCTAGTCTTTAGATATGGAAATTCACCCAAGTCGCCTATGCAGAGCTAATCAGATTTTCTACCATTTAGACTTCAAAAAAACTCACTTAAACTTTCTACCAAGTTTTTCAAAGAACCTTACCTTAATTTGATTTACAAGAAATTTCCTCTTCCTGCCCTCACTTTACTTTACCCCCTAGGATGTCTCTATGAGAATGAAAGCCATTGAGTAATAGATAATGCTTAAGGGACTTTATTTTGGGTAATCTTCACTGTAGTAAATATAGTAATCTTAGTCTTAAACTTTGTGAATCTATGTACCTGTTTTAACCTTGATAGATTGATTTTAAAAATGTTATAATCTCAACTAAAGGTCAAAAGGACCCCAGACTATTCTTAGCAAAAAGGTGATTGTGATCTCAGCCCATTTCATATGCTAATCTCATCCCTCTGCCTGCTTGAAGTGTATAAAATAAACCTTTGCTAAAAGCAGAGCAGGAAGACTTGTACCAAATTCCATTCCCTTGTCTTCCTCGTGCCTGCTCCCTTTTTTCCCCTTTTTCTAGGAATCTCCGCTCACCGACGCTGTTCCCACCTTGAGATCCTGCCTGTTCTACCCCCCAATAATCTGTGATCAGGGACAAAGAGTCTCCTACACCTTTCACTTTCTGACTGATTTCATTGCAGCATAATCACCTCAATATCCATCCATTTTGCGCCAAATGGTACCACTTCATCTTTCTTCAATGCTGTATAATACTCCTTTGGATATATGCTCCAGTTTCTCTATCCAGTCATCTGTTGAAGGACACTTGGGTTGGTTCCATGATGTGGCAATTGTAAACAGTGCTTTTATGTACATAGGTGTAAAATTTTTCAGATTCATTTTTTCATGTTGTATAGTAAATGCCTAACAATAGTATTGCTGTATTAAATAGGATTTCCATTTTTATTTTCTTGAGATAGCTTCATACTTTTTCTACAAGTATATCACCCATCTAAAATATATATTTTTTGATGATTCTCCTAGCTTATTAAATGAGAGGCAAGGAGATATAGTCTGAGGTACAAAATGTGAGTGACAAAATTAATTCATGCTTTGAATGGAGGCTGATGAATTTTGCCTGTCTTTCCAGCCCTTTTAACACAGAAAAAGGCCGACTAATTAAAATTGACAACAACAGGCCCTCCCTGGTGGCGCAGCCGGTTAAAGCACTGCACTGAGAAGCTAAAGCCACTTTCGCATGAGTTCGATTCCCGCCTGTCCCGGAGGTGACCACATGGCGTGGCAGACTTCTCCTGACCCGCCCGCTGCTCCCCTCAGCAGTATACTTCATGGATCTGCCTGTTCTGCTCCCCACTCTATCTCTGGTGAAGCCTCTCATCACCCTTGAGTTTCTGGCCTGTACCCCAGGTCTGTATGTACAAATAAATAAATCTTTAAAAAAAAAAAATTGACAACAACAACAACATTTTTTTTCAGTAACTTCAGCAGTAAAACATTGAGTCTTCCATATTAACAGTCTTAATTCGGTCCACCCTGGCAATGGGTTAGGACATCACATGTAAGCTGGCAGCAGCCATTTCAGTGCGAGTTCAATCCCTAGGCCCGGAGGTGATCCACATGGCCTGGCAGACCTCTCCTAAACCATCTGTTGTCCCTTCAGCAGTGTACTTCATTGATCTGCTCACTCTGTCTCTCTGGTGAATCCTCTTGCCACCCCTATACCTCTGGCCTGTACCCCAGTTCTGTATGCATAAATACATCTTTTAAAAAAATGATTAAAATTGTTAAGTTTTATTTTTTAAGTCTTAATTTCAACTTGAAATGATCACATATGTATAAATTTAGGCCTCGCTTTTTCTACTACTCAGGGGGAAGTTTTCCTATGAATTCCGTGCATTGGTTTCATGTACTTGTATTATTGCATACTAAGAGCTTCTTGGAAAGTATTATGTATTAATATTTGAAGTTCACATTTATGCATTTATTTTATAACTGAAGTATTAATGCACAGGACCAAGAGGAAAACTGGAGCAGGTATCCCTTTTGGTCTTAAATAAACTGACTAATCAACAAACAAAAAATTAAGGAAAAGAATTCACTTCTGAGCCACATGCTTCCTTCCAACTGTAAGGACAAAAATAAGTTTCTATTAATGGAGATTGACTTTGTCCCTTCAAAATAAAATCTTCAGCCTTCTATGTACATCACAGGAGAACAAATTTGTTCATCTGACCACAGAGGAGCTCATTAATGTTAAGTGAAGATCTGAGCAAAGTTCAAAACAAAATTACAAAGTAAAAGTAAAAATTGTATACTGAAAATTGGACTATGGTGGAGATTTAATGAGAACTGACCCCTGATATTCACCCATTCATATATAATGATTTTTGCAGATGCTACTTAATGGTTTTCACTTCTGCATTTTTTGCAAGCCCTGGAATCCATCAGATCTGGAAGCAAATATTTCAACAGTTCCCAGAAAATTTCTGGCTTACCCATATCCAGGAAGTTATGTGAGTCTCATGAGGAATTCTGTTCTTGTAAGAATTATGATCCATTTTGCAAATTCTGAAGAGTTGAATTAGGGTCAGCAGTAGCTACTATTTACTTATTGCCCACTACGTACCAAAATTGTGCTAAACACTTTACCTGTATCTTGTTGTTTAATTCTTAAAACAACCATATCAAGTATAAATTATTATTCTCCATTTTCTAATGAGAACTCTGAAGCTCAGTTAACTCAGAGTCATATAGCCCAGTAAGTAGCAGAGCTGGGACTGAGATTCAAGTCCTAAAGATTATATTCTAAACCATCATTCAATACTGCTCCCAGTACATATAGCAAGATTCTAAGAAAAGAAAGCAGTTAAAATTGTTTTGTCATGTGTTTTTAAGATAATCTTGAATTGATTGGAGATTAAACACATCATCATGATTATTATTGTGATCTTATCAGCATCATTTAAGATCTAGTGATCCGTGGTACCATACTAAGATCTATGGGCATGGACAACATAGAAGCATAGATGCAAATTTGCAAAGAATATGACGTCAAGAAATAAAGTCAACCATTGCAAGTACCACCAGTGCTATATATTAAAGTTGCACAAATAATGAGGGTGAAATATTCACACACATCAATTTTTTATAGGAATCCAGGCCTGCCCTTAGCTTAAGTTTCCTTGTGATTCTAACCCCTTTTCTTTGGTCTTTTCCTTATCCTCATGTTAGTCCTTCTCCTTTGATTCTAATGACTATTTGCTTAAGAAATATTTCTAAAATAAAATGTTAAATTTGAGTTTAATTCTGTTTAACAAAATCAAAACGTTTTCTGTATAAAATGTTGGATTCAAGGACAAGGTAGAAGTACCTTCCCAGGTAACGTATAGTGGTATGGATGAACATTCCTGCCCTACTAGCTTTTTTAAACTGAGGTAACATTGCTTTACAACAGTGTTCGTGATTCACGGGTATAGGATGTATGTTATCACCGCCCCCCACCCGCCCCAGGCACACATAGCCCTTCACCATACTGTTTCTCTCACACACTTTGTTTTGTTTTATTACCTAACTTTTCCCCTTTGGAAGCTCACTTCTACAGTCAGACTTATAGTTTGTTATTAGTTTGGTTTTGTCCAACACTTTGTTTTCTTTCTTGATATTCTACATATAAGTGAAGCCACCTAGTATTTATCTTTTCCCTTCTGACTTATTTCACTTAGCATTATTCCCTCCAGCTCCATCTAGTTTGACTCAAGTGGCAAGAGCACATCCTTAATTTTTAATAGCTGAGTTATATTCCACATCTTCTTAATCCACTCATTTATCCTTGGGTACTTAGGTTGTTCCCATAACATAGTTATTGGAAGTAGGACTGCAGTGAACATAGGAATGCATATTTCCCTTAAAATTAGTGGTTTTGTACTTTTGGGTTTCAGTGGTATTGCTGGGTCAGATGTTGTTAGGCTGTTTTCCACTGGGGCTAGACAAGTCTGCATCTCCCCAACAGTGCACAATCGTTCCTTTTTGTTTACATCCTTTACAGCACTTGTGATTTCTGGTCTTGTTATGGGCCCTTTTCGTAAGCATGAGACGGTGTTTCATTGTGGTTTAGAATTGCATTTTCCTGATGATATGTGTTGATGGCACGTTTTTCATGTGCCTGCTGAACATTTGTGTATCTTCATTGGAGAAGCGTTATGTTTGGCTCTCCTGCCCATTTTTTAAATTATGTTATTTGTTTTCTTTTTGTTGATGTAGATTATCAGTCCTTTGTTGGATGTATGAGGAACAATTTATTTTCCTCTATTAGTGCGGTGTCTTTTGTTTTAATGTTAGTTTCAATAAACTAGATTTTTTATGAATAGTTTTAATAGACACCTATTATTTCATATATGACATCATTCATAATACCTTAATTTACTATTACTTTAATAGACACTCATTAAAATGTTGCAGATACATTTTCTCTTATGGATGACAAATATGCTTAACAAGTGAGAAAACAAATGGAAAATAATATAGATAATTCATGCTCAAGTCTGAAAAATAACATGCATAGAAGGAGAATAATATATCAAATTTATATGAACAGTGAACTCTTGGTAATACTATAGCAATTTTCTATATTTACTATATCTAAACCAAATTTTTTTTTTTACTAAGCTTATCTATTTATAAACTGATGAATTGTTTCTTTAAAAATATTGACATAGGCCCTCCCTGGTGGAGCAATGGGTTAGGATGCAGTACTGCAAGATGGCCACAGCTGCTTCTCTGTGAGTTCGATCTCCAGCCCTGGTGGTGACCCAGATGGAGTGGCAGACCTCTCCTGACACTCCCGCTGCTCCCCTCAGCAGTGTACTATGTCAATCTGCCTGTTCTGCTCCCTGCTTTCTCTCTGGTGAATTCTCCCACCGCCCTGGCACCTCTGGCCTGTACCCCAGTTCTGTAGGCACAAATAAATCTTTTTAAAAAATTGACATAAATAACCCTATATTTTTATAAACTGTCTTTTAAAAGCTGAGATACAGCAGGAATTTTAATTATCATAATAAAATGAAACCTAAAATCTTTGAGAGAAAAGACTGCATGCTTTAAAAATCTTCCTTCCATCACAGATGTTTTGTTCCATCAACTTTTGTTTTGTGATTGCTGTTATACCAAGAGACTGTCTGACTAAACTTCTAGACTTAAATTTTAGTAATCAAGCAGAACAAATAGAAAAAAAATTCTGAGTCCTTTATTGTCCCTATGAAACATTTCTGGTCTGTACTTTTCCTCTTTTTTAATGAGACTATTGAGCCTGATAAAAATCAGCACATTGTATGGTCTTTTAAAGACCAGGCAGCAGATGTAAGGCAACACAAGACTGAGGAAGACAATGTGGTAAAGAGGCCACTGGAAGTTTGAGTAAAAGACCTGGGAATTATGGTTGGCAGCATCTCAGACAGTGAAAGTGTGCAGCTGCCAAGACCACAGAAACTGACTTTGAAGACTGAAGGGGCTCTTTTTCTGCCGAAGAACAGGTGAAAGTTACTTGACTTACCACCATTTGCATAAGCTTGTCAACCTTGCCATCAACACTGCTCCAGAAGCTCAAAACTGGCACCCAAAGATTCTGAAACAGATCAAAACAGGTAGCATCAGAAGGTAGCCAGGCAGTTGCAAAGCTAATGCTGCCATCCTTTCGCCAGGACCCGAGCCCAGGCTCTGTTTCGGCTCTGCTAGCAGAGACTGTCATTTGGAAGGCAGCTCTACTGGGACTTTCCCGTTTTGATGGAGGCTGCAGCCATCTGTGTTCTTTCATACACAGTTCTTTCTTCTGTTGTGTGAGCTTCAGTCCTCACCTATGGGGTATGAGAAGATAAACAGAAAGGCCGGATCCTAGTAGATGAAAACTTCCATATGGGTAAGAAAAACACACACAAAAAAATTCTCAACAGGGCCCTTCCTGGTGGCGCAGCGGGTTAAGCACAGCACTGAGAAGCTAAAGCCACTTCTGCATGAGTTTGATTCCCGCCTGCCCTGGAGGTTACCACATGGTGTGGGAGACCTCTTCTGACCTGCCCGCTGCTCCCCTCAGCAGTGTACTTCATCGATTTGCCTGTTCTGCTCCCCACTCTGTCTCTGGTGAAGCCTCTCACCGCCCCTGAGCCTATGGCCTGTACCCCAGTTCTGTATGCACAAATAAATAAATCTTTAAAAAAAAAATTCTCAACAAAGATGGCAGAGTTCTCTAGATATATTAGGAGACAGATGTGGTTTCAAATTATGAAGACATTTTTGCTTTTAAAGTAATTTTTGCTCTTTTTAGTTATTGTCACCACCATCATCTACTGTAGGATGCTTTACAGTGGACAAAACACTTCCATGTTATGTGCATTATTCCATTTAATACTTATAAGAACCCTACACAAATTCCAACCATCTTTTTAAAGATGAAGAAAGCAAAATTTAGAAATTATATGATTTTTCTAGATGCTAATCAAAAAGCAAATCTAACTCATAATTTTAAGTTGTTGTCTTTCCATTTGCTCCTAGAACTGACATATTCTAATACATCGTTTGTCCCAATTGACAAAATTGTGGGACTGACTTTGTTCATAGTAAAGTGCGTCCCATATCATCTGAAACTTCTTTTGGGCACTGGGACTCTGCAGCTGTCAAAGAAATCACACCTAGAAGTCTAAGTAGAATAGGAAAGATTCTGGGATACTGTGCTTGGGTTCAGGATACTATTTGAGCCTATTAGCACTTTCCAGACTGGCAAACTGTTGGCAATATTTACCCTTCAGTTTGTCCTAGCTCCATAAATACACATTTTCCCAATGCTTCAACTTTGGTAGTAAAAGAAGAAAAATATTATTTTAGGCTCAGAAGCAAAGACTAAGAGGTTATGGGCAGAGAATATATCATCACAATTCTGCAAATTTTACTTAGGCCCTGTAAACATTTCCAGTTCCCAGAGCCCATGTGGAGTTTCTTCAAAGAACGCTAAGCCCTGTTTGTAAGTCAAAAAGAGCACCTTTACCCTGATAACACTGCTATGTCAAACTCTGAAAACACAAAACTGTCAAATGTCAACAGTTTGTGGAGTGGGGTCAAATTAGCATTTCCTTTAGAGAATTTGCTCCAGCTTTTCCTGTTAGGGGCTCTGGCACTCAAAGAAAGGCCAGGCTGTTTGTTTTCCTTAGGCCTGGATGAGAAGGAGCCACACTGTTGTTCTCAAAGGATAGTAATATTACTTGGTGGCAAAAGTAAGAGGAAGATGAAAATTCCCAGTTTTAGGAGGATTTAATTCCCACCCTCCATTTTTGTTGACTTATTTAGTACTACACAACACTTAGAAAATTGTTAAAGACAAAAAACATAAGTGAAATTGTAGCTGAGTCTGTACAAAAAAGTACATTTTTGCAGGATTTCATGTTTTTGTTGCTAACATTTATTGTCTGCCTTATTTAAGGCACTGAGGGATGGGAAAAGATGACTTAAATTATTCCTCTGGTAGGACTTTCCTGCTCCTCTTCAGGACTGTGGAAGGTAACCATTTGCTATGCTTCAGCAGTAGTCAACATTTACCTAATCAGAACAGTCATTCAAAAAAGAGTTACTGAAGGTTTTAGTGGCAGGCAGTGTGCTAGGTCTTGAAATATAGCATCTCTCCTACTATCAATAATAAGTGAGCAGCCCGAGGGCTGAGTTTTAAACAGAAATTATATGTATTGAAATGATAAAGTCTATCTCTACTGAAGAAAATGGTGTAGCCTTGGTAAGGCAGGAGTTGTGGCAGGAAAAGGTGGGCAATTTCTCCCATCCTAAAATTAAACAGCTCAGAAGGTTTTAGGTATTTGCACTTTGAGTCAAAAACTGAAGTCTTTCAATGGAAATTCAGTTAGCTTAGTTGAGCCATGGGTTTACCCAGACTGAAAGGCTGTGAGAGAATGATGTCAGCATGCACATCAGTGTAGCAAGATTTACCTAAAGGAATGAGAATGTGTCACCAAACAAGAGAAACAAATGCAGGTAAACGAAAGCCAGTAAATCTGCATTTACCTTGACAACCACACACAGAAACATTGTATGTCTCGGTTCCAGAACTGAAAAGGAAAATCTTTATTTTAGTTGTTTTAGAAGGTTGACTTCCTTTTGCTACCTCACTCTTTTCATTTGTCCTGGCCTTTATTCAGGAGGAGCCTGGAATGAAATGCCCAGTCTTACTGGTGGCATGTGGGGTATGCGGTACTAAAAAAAGGCAGACTAAGATTAAGTCACAGAGTTCTTTAAAAACATGGCCCTCCCTGGTGGCACAGTGGGTTAAAGCACAGCTCTGAGAATGTAAAAACCACTGCCGCATGAGTTCGATTCCCACCTGCCCCGGAGGTGACCACATGGCGCGGCAGACCTCTCCTGTCTTGTCCACTGCTTCCCTCAGCAGTGTACTTTGTCTGCTCCCCACTCTGTCTCTGGTGAACCTCTCACTACCCCTGTACCTCTGGCCTGTACCCCAGTTCAGTATGCACAAATAAATAAATCTTTAAAAAAAAAAAAAAAAAACAAGGGACAGTTTGGGCTCTGTGGTCAGCTTACGATTCATTTGCTTTTTATCTGTATTAAATTATGCATTTTCCCGAAGTCAATACTTTTCTCTTGTAATTCAGAAAAGTGAATTCCCTCACTGAATAGTCCTTTTAGGCACTATGAAAGCCATAACTGTAAGGCTCAATTTTTCCACTTATAAAACAGGTACTCCTCTGCTCTGAATAGTTAATGCTATTCAGACATATAGATCCTTGTTTTCCTTTCAGAAACTTTAATAGTCAGTCAAATTGGCCCAAGAAAATAAATGGAAACAGGTCAAGTTGAACTCTGGGCTTCCTTTCCTTTCTTTTCACTGCTGTTTGCTTTCTGTGCTGATTTCTTTATGCTCACTCCCATACTTCCTTTCTCCTCTTAGTGAGCTAAATAGTATAAAAAATTGGACTGATAAGTTTTTAGGATAATAAACCATGAGAACACAAACTTGTATACCTAGCCCCAATTTCATGGTAACTGCTCTAGTATCACTGAAAATGATGCTGCTTTCTGCAGGATCCATAATGGTGTTTTGGTTGTCAATGAAGGAAAAATGGCCTCCTCCACTTTAATTAGCAGATGTGATCATCTGAAGATTTGCATTAGCTGCCTCTTCTCAGACTCAAAGATCCAGTCATCGATTCTTCAGCAAGAAGGAGGATTCGATTGTTTTGAAATTTATTTATTTATTTATTTATTTTTGGATTGAGGTAATGTTGGCTCACATTGTTGCTGGAACTATCAAATATAGGATCCCACTGCAGATCAGGTATCCTCACTGTCGTGCACCTGTTACTGACCACCCATAGACCACCATGGTGCATTGTGTTCTAAAAAGGAGGACTCTAGAGCTGGTAAACAGCTCATGGCAAGAAAGGTATCTGATTATGAGTATTACTCTGTGTATTCTTTTGATTCCACAGGCAAATCAAGAGTCTGAACAGTATTACCTTCATAGTATTATGATTCATAAAAATTTCTTACTTGTAAATTAAAACTTAAGAAATTTCTGGATGGTTTCCTTTACATTTTCTATTCCTTGTCATTCTCTCTATGAGAGAAGGTGGCATAATTTCCCCCTTTATTGTCACCTCTTACTGGGCAGCAGCACTGGAAGCTGCATGGGATGAGGGTAAGATGACTTAAAGTTCTTATGGAGCAATGAAGAGTTTAGAGGAGCTACACCAGAAGCAACTGCAGCCCCCATGCAAAGGGGGCATCTCCTATTCATAGGAATCAGATACCAAGGTGGGGCAAGTACTTAGGGAATGCACACACCCAGGGAAGCAGCTATTGGGGTGGTGCATTAGGGTGGGTAACCAGGGGCTATTGCCTGGGGGGCCCCATTTTCCCTGCAGGTCAAAGTGCATTATACCTGTTCTAACACCTGCCTGCTGTTTTTAGCAGATATTGGTTTCCAAATGTGTCCCTCCTAACAGGACTTTTGTCCCTGTAAGAGGCCCGCTGCATGACCTACACTCTGACAAGCAGGAACTCTGGGCTCCAAGACAATATCCCCCAAAACAAGGGGCCTGTGGATCCTACACTCTATCCTCAGATTTTTCTCACTTACACTCCTATCACTTAGGTGACTGATTAGGTTTGTTCACCTAAAACCAAAAGCTTTACATCTAGAATAAATTCATGTTCAAGAGAGTTCTGGGACTCTCTGGTCATCAATAGATTTTTTTCTCAATTGGTATTTTATAGCATTTATGATACTTGATAAATGATGAATGTGCCAGTATCTCTAGTTTCACTGAACTTCAGTGAATTTTAAATAACTGTTTGTTGGTATACTCTGACACACAACATCTCTATTAAATTGCCTTTGGAAACGCTATAAAATTCTAACATGCTTCAGAGGATTAAATGCAATGTCATCTTATAAAGATTTCAGAACCATAAATATTGTTGAACCAGGCTTGGGCAAAATAATAGGAATAGTTATTGAGAACATATATTTTTAAAAGTCTCATATATGGAAATGATTTCAAACTTTAGAAAGTAGAAAGAAGTAAAGCAGTAAAACAAATGTTAAGTGGCTTTTTACCAAGATTCACCTATTATTACCACTTACCCTGCTTGCTTTATCATTTTTTTGCACTCTTATTTAATGCCTACCATTTTGCCATGTTCTTTACCTGCTTTCTATTTCTAATTATCATCCTAACCTTGTATAAGATCATCTGTATTTTACATATAAAGGAACTAAGACTTAAGTGATAGGTGGACATATTTTCATCTATAGCTTTTATCTTTTCTTGCTGTAAATATATCCTGACTTAGATCTGGAGGAGTCCTTCCCTTTATCTATGCAGTTCAGGTGATTGAATTCTCTGCTAACTCTTGGGGTGGTTTCATTATATTCTAGACTTAGCAAGTGAGGGGAAAGCAGTCTCTTTGCTCCTGTGATTGGCTCAAGGATGGGTATATAACCCAACTCAGGTAAATTAAAACAGATCAGCTTTGGCCTCAGGACACTTTTTCTGGAACCACCAGGAAAGCAGTTCTCTTTCCCTTAGTGGTGTTAAACTGGATAATGTCAAGTTTGGAATGTTTAGAAATCTTTTTCTGTCCTATCACAAAGAAAGTGATTGTAAGAACAAGTAAAACCCAATAGAGAGGGAAAGAGGGCTGACAGAAAAGAGCGCCAGAATGCTGGAGTCCATATGTAATGACTGTTGTGAGAGCTAGCAATTTTCTTCCTTATTCAAACCAGGTTGATTTGAAATTCAACCACTTGACACTAAAAACATTATGACTAATCAATAACTATGCCCTTTTCCAATACCAGTTTATTAAGTGTCGGACGTAGCAATCTGAGTAAGTTATGGCTTACGTGATACCCCATTCTCTTTCAAGGAGTAAATCAGTCTTTCCATTGTCGCTGAGAGCAAGAGAATAAGTAGGAGAAAAATACTCACATGAAACTTTAGTAAATCATTTCATTATTTTAGCATATTTGGTGACTTGCATGTCCTTGCAGAATACCATACTCAGCACTGCCGCAATTAAGGAAGGAAGAAGATAAGAATAACTCTGTGTAACATGAATTAATGGAGGACGGAAGTCATAAAAAAGTAAAGCGGAGAATAAAAAATTCAGCTTTAAGTAAAAATAAAAGGCATAGCATACCTTCAAGTCATTACCCATTTCTAGTGTTTCTAGCACTATCCACAGAGAGAAGGGCCTTGGGTCTTTAAACATAATATGAGCATTATCTTCAGTTCTTTTTTTCTTGTCTTCATAGACAGCCTCTAAGTAAGTCCCAGTGATTCTGTTTCTAGAAAGTGATTTTGTCTTTTTTTTTTTATAGGCTTGTACATTTTCATATTAATTCAGGACCTCTGCAGAACTAAACCCCAAAAGCTGACATCTGTTTTTAGGCAGGGGAACTTAGCCCCCTAACAAGCTAGTGCTTTTGAAATAGAGATACTAGCAGTTCATTGTAGGATTGACAGTATATTGCTATCAGTATTTCTTTTTAAATAGAATAGGATAGAATAGAATAGCATAACAGAGCTGTTCTATTCAGAGATATTGTAGCAAAACAATTTTCTATATTTATAGATACAATTGGTACGGTTATAGACTAGTAAGGTTATAACCCAGATTGAGTGATAGAAATTGATAGAGATACAGGTAGTGAAGTAGATCTAGGTATATGAGTATATGTGCATTTGTGTACTGAATTGTAACATAGGATGCATTTCTTACATGAGTTATGAACCAAGAAAATTTGAAACCCAGTGAACTGGACAAAGCTGTAATCAGTGTGAACATATTATAAAAGTATTCATTCATGCAAATATTGCTATAGGGATCATCATTATGAAATATAAATATATTATTGTGTTATCTTTGTTGGGTGAATTACAGTGAATATAAATTTCCATGGCTCTAAGCACTCTCAAGTCTACTTCAAGTTAGGGTCCAGGTGATGCTCTGTGTGAAATCACAATTATCTGACATTGTTCTCTGAGAGTGCTCTTCTCTGCTAAGTGAACACACCACCTCCATCAAATCTTGTTCAAGACTCTCCTCTGCTAAACTCTAAGGACTTTAGTCCTCAGGCAAAGTTAGCACATGTTTCATTTGATTAAAACACATTTCTTTTGTACAAGATTTCTAAAATACAGAGGAAAAAAAAGAGATATAAAGAAGGAAAAGGAAAATCTTCCAGCCAATTCTAGAGGCATTCATTATTAATATTTGGGCAGCTAGAAATTTTCTCTCTATAATAACAGAAACATTTTCATTTTTGTGATGTCAAAAGGGAGTCATAATGTTTCCCAGTTTTTCCCAGTTAAGATTTAAGCAAAATATGGTGAATGTAGCTACAGAACTATGACAATTAAGTAGTAATTGTCACTTCTGAGTTTTAAGTACAAGAGCAAGAATTCTATCAAGATTATCTGTGATTGGGCCCTCCCTGATGGCACAGTGGGTAAACGCAGCCCTAAGCTAAAGCCACTTCAGCACGTGTTTGATCCCTAGTCCCAGAGGTGACCTGCATGGCACAGCAGACCTGCCCTGACCTGCCTGCTGCTCCCTCAGCAGTGTACTTCATCAGTCGGCCTGTTCTGCTCCCCGCTCTGTCTCTGATGAATCCTCTCATCCACCACACCTCTAGTCTGTATCCCAGTTCTGAAAGCATAAATAAGTAAATCTTTTTTTTTTTTTTTAGATTTATTTATTTATTCGTACAGAACTGGGGTACAGGTCAGAGATGCGGAGGGTGAGAAGATTCACCAGAGATAGAGCGGGGTACAGAACAGGCAGATGGATGAAGTACACTGCTGAGGGGAGCAGCGGGTGGGTCAGGAGAGGTCTGCCACGCCATGTGGGTCACCTCTGGGGCAGGCGGGAATCGAAATCATGTGGAAGTGGTTTAAGCTTCTTTGTGCTGTGCTTTAACCCGCTGCGCCACCAGGGAGGGCCCAAATAAGTAAATCTTAAAAAAAAAAAAAAAGATTACCTGTTATTAAAAGGCATTTATAAGAATTGATGTAACTTACAAGTTTCATTACTAATTATCTGTGCCAATTTTGTTTTGATTCAGAAAAGTCAGTTTGCAATGTGTCACAATGATATTCACAGTGGTTAAACCTGATGAGGAAAAGTAAATATTTTTTTCCTAAGTCCTTTAGAGAAAAACAAGTTTGGATCTGAAACCCTACTTAAATTTCCACAGTATTTTTTCCCCATTCCTGCCAACCATCTTCTAGGAAAATTAATGATAAAGCTAAGAAGAACAACAGGAGGTGAAATGATGATATATTTTCATTCCTCTGCTTGAACATCATGGGAAGTAAATCTAAGGTTATAAATATTAACTCTCACTTATGAGGTCTGGCTTATGAGGTCATACCTGTGTCTTGTCCACACAGCGCTGGTCCAGATTTGGAGCTCCTATTAATGTCTAATGGGGCTTTGCCTGGAAGCAGGGAATTGATGGCTTGTAGGAACCAAATAAGGACTTATCCCACTGGGAATGAGTGCAGTAAGAGGAGCTAGCTTTTTGTTTAAAAAGACAAAAAAAAAAATCTGTGTAGAAGTCGGAATAAAATATAAAAATTTTCAGATATCTTTGTTATTTGATGTAGAAACCAAGGCAATGTTTGAAGTTGGTACTTAAGCTGTTCTTATTCAGTTGTCTTTCAGAAACAGTCATGTCTGTCAGCAGTAGTGGCCTGTGGTCTCTGTGGTCTTTTCTGAAATGTCTTTGGTTCTCATGGGTCATGAAAACTTCTGTTAGGAATTTTAAAAAACACTGAGTGTTTAAGAAATTAAGATTCTATCTCTGGCTTTCCTAAAGAGAAAAAGTTATTGCATACTTCAGCAAAGAAGAGCCTTAGAGAACTGAAAAAAAAAAAAAAAAAGAAAAGAAATATAAAGAAAATCATCTCATATAAAAAAAAAAAAAAGAAAAGAAATATAAAGAAAATCATCTCATATTCCTTTAAAAAAAGTTCTGGGGCCTCCCTGGTGGTGCAGGGGTTAAAGATGGCACTAAGCTATCAGCAGTCAGCCACTGCTTCCTGAGTTGGGTCCTGGCCAGGGAGTTACCACATGTCCTAGCACCTCTTCTGTCCCTTCCACTGCTGCTCCCCTCAGTGGTGTGTTTCAGTAAACCTGCCTGTTCTGCTCCCAACTCTGTCTCTGGTGAATCTTCTCACCCCTCCCCCAATGCCTCTTGCTTACTCCCAGTTCTTGTATGCATAAGTAAACAAAGTAAATCTTTTAAAAGTAACATAGAAAAATTCTATAAAAATAAAAGGCAGATTTTGGCTGAATTTCTACCCAAACTAACAAAAAGTCAAAAACCCAAAAAATAACCAAGTGAGCTGGCCATAAATGTCAGTAGCCTATGATAATTGTCCAACTTGTTTCTGTGACTTTTGCATGAAATACATTGCATTTTCATCTCAGGTAAAGCATTTATCCTGAAAGTCCCTGGTTAGTTGGTGTCTTCCTAGAAAGGATAGAAACCAACATCTGTTAAGCTGATAATAGGCAATAGTCACCTGAAATAAAGTACTGCTTTGATCCTTGCAACTCTACATGGTGTAGGAACTGCTGTCTACGTGAAGCTGAGGTGAAGGCGGACAGAGCTATAATATGATTTGCTAGGCTATGGTCACTTGTCTGTGCTGGAGCTGAGTTCAAACCAGGTCTGACTTTGAAGTCAGTAATGAATTAGTTAATCAGGGAATAATGTACAGACATTCCTGAAATATCTTCTGGGAGGCCCAAATGACATGTGAATCAGAAAATGAGCTAAGGTGAAAGTGGATCTGTTCTCCTTAGAAGGAAAAAGGGCAAAAAGGAAAAATGGAAGAGAGCTAAAGGTAGGTCAGAATTTAGTATTGCAATTGAAGGACAACCAACAGATTATAAGCCATATGTCAGGGACAAAGTAAAAGAAAGTTTGCCTCCTATTGAAAAATAGCAAAATGCACTTACTACAAATGCAACAGAACTTTGAAATTTAAAAGGAAATTTAGACACGCAAATAAGTTTAGTCTATTTTTTAAAAATCTTGGAATAAGTTTAGACTATTTTTTTAAAATATTGTCAACAGTATTAGATCCTTTGATAGTGTGTAATGAATCAGAACTAAGTTATGAGTCTAGACATAGTTTTTGGTTAGCAGTAAATGAATGCGTGAAATGAGTTTTGGAGCTCATTTATCACTGTGCAGATGCTCCCTGGTCATACCTTTCACAGCCTTAAGTGGACTTGGAGGAATTAAATGCCACCAGTTGGTTTATTATAGGTAGTTTCTTCACTCTGCAATTTATACCAAATGCATTGAATAATGAGGTTTTTATATCCTTGAATGATTATGCAAATAATGAGCATTCAATATATATATATTTAAAGATTTATTTATTTATGCATACAGAACTGAGGTACAGGCCAGAGGTGCAGGGGCAGTGAGAGGATTCACCAGAGATAGAATGGGGAGCAAAACAAATAGACTGATGAAGTACACTGCTGAGGGGAGCATTGGGCAGGTCAGGAGAGGTCTGCCACACCATGTGGATCACCTCTGGGACTGGGGATCAAACTCATGCTGAAGTGGCTTT
>NW_004567115.1:32271163-32333101 GCF_000260355.1 Condylura cristata
CTTTTTCTCCACATCCTCGCCAACATTTGTTGTTGCTAGTTGTTTGAAGATGTGCCATTCTCACTGGGGTGAGGTAGTATCTCTTTGTGGTTTTAACTTGCATCTCCCTAATTACAAGTGATGTTTAACATTTTTTCATATGCCTGTTGGTCATCTGCATGTCCTCTTTGGAGAAATGTCTTTTTAGCTCTTCTGCCATTTTTTGAAGGGGTGTTTATTTTTATTGAGTTTCATCAGTTCTTTGTATATCTTTGTGATCAATCCTTTATCGCTAGTTTTGTGTGAGAAAGTTTTTCCCCAATCAGTGGGATGTCTGTTTGTTTTTTGTAATGTCTCTTTTGTTGTACAGAAGCTTTTTAACTTGATGTAGTACCATCTATTTATCCTTGCCTTCACTATCGTTGCATTGGGTTCTGTATCTTCAAAGATGTTGCTGAAGTGTATGTCATGTAGTGTTTGGCCCATCTTTGCTTCCAGCTATTTTATGGTTTCCATTCTTATGTCTAGGTCTTTAATCCACTTCGAGTTGATTTTTTTGTATGGTGTGAGGTATCAATATATATTTTTTAAGATTTATATGGTGTGAGGTATCAATATATATATTTTAAGATTTATTTTTATTTATTTATGCATACAAGAACTGGAATGCAAGCTAAAGGTGTGTGGGATTAGAGAATTTACCAGAGACAGAGTGGGGAGTAGAACAGGCAGATCTACTGAAATATACCGCTGAGGGAACAGCAGGCAAGACAGGAGAGGTTTGCCACACCATGTGGGCCAGCTCTTGTCCACAGTTTGAAGTCAGGCCACAGTGACCTCATATAGCTTGATAGTTATGTGACTTTAACCCCTGTGCCACTAGAGAGGCACCCAACATGCAATATTTTTTATTTCATTTTTTAAAAAATTTATTTATGCATACAAAACTGGGGTGCAGTCTAGAGGGACAGGAGTGGTGACAGTATTCACCAGAGGCAGAGCAGGGAGCAGAATAGACATACTGATGAAGTACACTGCTGAGGGGAATAGCAGGCAGGTCAGGAGAGGTCTGCAACACCATGTGGATCACCTTCCTGGTCGGGGATCAAACACAAGGTGAAGGGGCTGCTGTGAGCTTCATGGTGTTGCAGGTTAGTTAACCTGTTGTACGACCAAGGAGGGCCCATAATATTTTTTAAAGAAACATTTACTGATAGTCAGACTTTCACTTGTATCTCTGCATGATTGATTCAGCCACTCAGTTGAGTAAAATGTATTCCGTTTGTTACAGTATCTTTACTCTAGAAGTGAGGCTAGTCAACCAAGTTCTTTGTGTTGGCTTTTTATATTCAGATACAAAAACTTATAAAAAATTGTTACTTTTCTAATATTTTGTGGTTCAATTTTATTCCTTCAAAAATTTTTACTTCATTTTAATCTATACTAGGGATTTAATATACATAGCTGGGCTTTAAACAAAATAATGGTTAGGAAAGTATATCTGGAAATGTGAGAGTGTTACCACTAAGTAGCAAACTCATAATTTTTCACTTAAATAAAAGTAATAATGCCACAATTGCCAAACTAAGAAATATAGCTGTCTCTCAATTATTAGTGCATTGCTTTTTTTTTGTTGCTTTAAAACTTTTCCCCACCCATTGTTTCATATTTTAATCAGCTGATGGTTCCCCAAGAAAGATACCAGATGCTTGGTTCACTGAACAGATTGAAAGGGAAAGCAGTTGTGGAGCTGAAGTGAACCTTACACTGCACAAGTGACAGATAGGGGTGCACTGGAATTAATGCTGATCTCGTTGGGGCAAATGTTAAGCATGTACCAAAAAACTGTCATTAAAATAATAATAATTCTATATTAAAAAAAAAAACCTCACTCCAACATAATTTTTCCAGCACAGATAATGGAGTGAGTCTGAAGTAGCTGATAAATCAGAATTCATCAGCCTTTACCTTAGGGTTTTACAGATGAGTATATTTAGTGTTCTGTCGATTTGCTTCATACAATGATAAACATTAATTAGGAATTAAAGCATGTTTTAATGTTCCTGCCAGCATTCTGAAATACCAAGGTCAATCTTTAGCAAATAGGTGGATGTGTACCTCCTAGTAAAATATCTGTCATGGATTAATTGTCCAACACATATTAGTTTTCTTATCTCTCAAATCTCAACAGGTAGAAAGAACACTGTGATTACAGTTGTAAAGTAGGAATAACATATAGCAGCAATTCAAATTTATTAGAATAGTTGAGGGCCTTAAATTATTGTACATGGTGATTTCAAAAATCATTCTTCTCTTTGGTCTTTTTTTTTTTTTAAAGATTTATTTATTTTTTCGTACAGAATTGGGTACAGGCCAGAGATGCGGAGGGTGAGAGGATTCACCAGAGACAGAGTGGGGAACAGAACAGGCAGATGGACGAAGTTCACTGCTGGTGGGTCAGGAGAGGTCTGTCTCGCCATGTGGATTTCCTCCAGGGCAGGCAGGGATCGAACTCATGTGGAAGTGGCTTAAGTTTCTTTGTGCTGTGCTTTAACCCACTGTGCCACCAGGGAGGGCCATCTTCTCTTTGGTCTTTTATATTTCCTTTCAAGGTTATGAAGACCTGTATCTCATCTCTCAAATTCAAAATGAAGTATAAACAATTATCCATTTTCCCAGCTCCTTTCCCCTAGAGGCAACAACTTAAAGGTGTGGCATCTAGTTTTCTGTGAGTTTCTGCTTTATCTCAATGTGAAAAACTCATATTCAGTATTTGAGTATCTTCAATTTTTTGGTAAATACATGCTGGACTAACGGGTTTGAATCTGAATAGTGCAACATTCCAACAAACAATTTTTGCTCTGTTTTTGTTTAGGCTTCAAGAGTTCAAATTAGCCAGGCACATGGTGGCTGTCACATGTCTGGCTAACTTCAGCCTGGAGCTGCACACTTCACGGGCAGGTGATCAAAAGTGCCTGGAAAGGGCCAAGACCCCAGGAAACTGCCCAAAGATGAGGTCAGAAGTTTTTTTTTTTTTTAAAGATTTATTTGTGCATACAGAACTGGGGTACAGGCCAGAGGCTCAGGGATGGTGAGAGGCTTCACCAGAGACGGAACAGGGAACATAACAGGCAGATAGACGAAGTACACTGCTGAGGGGAGCAGCGGGCGGTCAGGAGAGGTCTGCCACACCATGTGGTCACCTCCAGGGCAGGCGGGAATCGAAGTCATGTGGAAGCGGCTTTAGATTCTCAGAGCTGTGCCTTAACCCGCTGCGCCACCAGGGAGGGCCTGAGGTCAGAAGTTTTTGAGGCAAAATACACTTGCTGTTTATTTAGGAGGGCTCAAAGGGACCTGAATCCTTTCCCTGAACCTTATGAAAAATCATTCTCCTGCCTCCACTGTCCAATTCAGGGAAACAGACCTGTGTATTACAGAAAAATGACAAGTTGCAATGTGATTTCACTGGGAAGGTTCAAGAGGAAATTGCTATTCAGATACTTTGGAGATTTACAAATGAATTCTAAGTCCTTAGTATTTCTCCTTCTTCCTTCTGTTTGTCATATTTACCCATGACATGAAAATCTTAACCTAAGATGATGATAATAATAATCACAATAATGCCAATGTTGTGAACTTTAGATTTTGTTCTCATGTTGGTAGCTCATAGGGCAGGGGATGAAAGATTTCAAGACTTATAAAAGCATCAACTTGGCCCTCCCTGGTGCACAGCAAGTTAGGACGTAGCACTGCAAGCGAGCTGCAACATCTTCAGTGCAAGTCCCATTCCCAGCCCCAGAGGTGACCCACAGGGCTTAGCAGAACTCTCCTGTCTTGCCTGCTGCTCCCCTCAGCAGTGTACTTTGTCAATCTGCCTGTTCTGCTCCCAACTCTGTCTCTGGTGAATCCTCTCACTGCCCATGCACCTCTGGACTGTACCCCAGTACTGTATACACAAGTAAATACCTCTTTAAAAAATAAAGCTAAACTTTAACTGTGTGTATACTTAAAAACAAACAAAGGAATAATGCCCAGATCAAGTGACATAAGATATTTTCACAGTGCATTCACCTTTTTGTTTAAAAAACCTAAAGAAATATGTTTTAATGAATTTATCGAGGATGCCCATAATGGTTATTTTTATAAATACCTCCAAATTTGCAGCTATTATGTAGGAAAATAAAAAATCAATCATAAAACATTGTGGGATTTTATGCATATAATAATTTTGAAGTTCAAGCTTGATATTGATTTGCTTATATTTAGATCTCTTAATCTGTTTTGTTATAATATGCTATCTGGCTTTGAGTTTTGCTCAGTAAACATAAATATTCTTTTACTGATCAAAATATTTCTTGCCTTTTTACTACATAGTCACTAGAAGAATTCCCATTAAATTTAAAATTAGCCTTTGATTTACTAAGTGCATTAAAAAATACATTCCTTACTTGTTCTCTTAAGGGATTAAAAATCAGCAATGAAATACTATTTTGTTTGTTAGCCAAAAAAATAGCTACAAGCCTTATAACATATGTTAGTAATATAGGATAAAAGTTCAGTCATGTATTATCGATTTTACAGAAGTAATTTTGAAGAATGTACATCTAGTTTAGAGTATCTTACACCATAAGGTTATTAGAAGAAACAGGTTTGATGCCTTGAGCACAGAACAATTTTATCTTGATTTAGTAGCTACAGAGTCTATTTTAAAAGTGATAGGTAGTGGTAAAGCTAGTAGGACTGCCCTCTAAATTGAAAAAGAATTTAATAACAATTTTTATTCACTTGAGATCCACTGATTGAAATAGAAGTTATCTGTGAGAGAGACTATCATCATAAAAGATCAATTTCATTTTTTTTTCAGTCTAGTTGTTTGGCAGAAATAATAGGTCAAAAACCTTAATGTGTTGCATTTGAAAATAAAAACAGTTCAGACTTCCTTATCTTTTCAGCATTCACGATGGAGAAACCCTTGTCTCTAATCCAGTGGAAGAAGTAGAGTTACCTACTGGAGTCATCACATTGCTGAATGAGAAAAGAGAAATCTCAGGTTTTCTCATGCTGCTAAAGGAGTCTTGTGACAATACTGACACTTGGCTTTGGATTTGGCTGGATGTTGAGAGGTTGTCAACTCGCCAGATCAATTTGAGTCATGTTAAAAATACTCTGGTATGTACAGTTAGTTAGCTGCAGGTGTTTGGCTGTGAACACTGAGGACAAACATGCAGCTAGAACATTGTGGTCGCTTGACTGGTTCACAATGATTTGAATGAAAGTTGGGAGAAAACATCATTTATTACCCATTATTATTTTATTATATCATTTTCCAGAAGTCTATAGGATGCCAAACATCTGGATGAAAACAAAAAGCCTTAGCTAATCCTTTGCGAAGATTTTGGTCTTCATTCATCTAATAATTTTCTCTGATAAAAGAACATAGAAGGGGAGAAACTGATACACACATACTAATCTTATTATAGAAGTTAGAGAGAAATTAGCGGGTGCAACAAGAATGACACTAATAAGATACTTAATCCTTAATCAGATTACACTTAATCAGATTGCTTATGTATTGTTCAGCAACTTGGGGCTAACTTCTGCACAAGATGGCATTGAACTGAGCTTTATATTGAATGCCCATTCCAAGTGGAGTATAGACTATGTAAAAAGAGATAATTTGGATTACAAAATGCAGAAAAAAACAATTAAAACCCAATGAAGATATAGGGAGGGCAAAATCCACTAAGTGTGAAAATGGGAATCCCATTCAAACTAGAAGATGGGAGTATAGTAAGGGCAAGAATCTGTAGGAATTAGAAGAGAGGAACAGTGTGATCAATTTAGAATGTGAAAAGAGATTGGCATATAAAGCTGATGTCCATTAAAAAATAACCTGAAGTGTAAGACTGTAAAGGTAGGCGTAGCCATAGTTGAGAGATGAGAGGTTTTGAAAAGAAGTAGGAAACAGGACATTATTTCAGTTAAAAAAAAAAAAGGAAAATAAAAAGGGCTTAAATTATCATCATGAGAGTGAAAAGGAGTCGTTTAAATTCTAGATCTGCTAACATGAAAATCAACGCAACTTATGTACATGAGAAGGAGCCTGTGTGTGGGTATGAGAATACATTCAATATGATACATTTTGAACTTGAAATGTAGATAGAATATCCAAGTAGAAATGTGAGCAGATTTTTTCTTTTGGAAATCAGTGTGGACAAAAGTAAGGTTGGGGTTGTAGACCTAGAAATTCTATAGGGCTGATAGAAGAAGTTTAATGATTGTATGTTGAGAGAGAAGAGAAGGCAGTTAGAATGTTTAATGACTTAAAGACTAAGAAATTTGGAAAAATGTAAATGCGGTGAACATTGGTGAATACTTTTTTTAAACATCATTTGTATTGGTTCATTCTTAAAATAAAGGATCTAAAGAATCAAAATCTAAAGTCAGAACATTCAGACATATTCAAGCAAAATTTTGCATAAACATTTGTGTTAAAGTCTGATGAAAATATAGTAAATTGTCTTGTTATGCAGCTTCATTCAAGACATTTTACATATTTGTTGTGTTTCTGTGAAAGCAGGAAGTTGGCAGCCTCACACATAGTGGGCATTTCACGTGTACTGGTTTTGGTTAAGTGGGCTAAACAGTAAGTTGGCACTATGCTTATCACAGATACTACTGTGTTGTTTAGCTCTGTTTATGGAGCAATGAATCAATGCTAAGGAATGGATTTTGGAGTCATTAATGATTGCCAAGCTTAGAAAAAAGTATGTTTGTAATGTGTGTGGGTAACAAGAAAATTTCACTAGTGACCAACTAATTTGACATTTGTGTTGTAAAACCTGGGAAAAAATGCTAAAGAGATCCATTGAAAGATTTATAGGCAGTTAGTTGATGAATACCATTCATGTTGACAAGATAAAAAGGATGTGATATATCTAAGTATATTTTACTTTCTAGAATAGGTTATTAAACAAATAACCTAAAAAAATACATTTTAAGGAAAATACCTATAATTTTAAGTAACTAAGAGAATTACTCTCTAGGAACTGGGAGATAGCCTAAAGATTTATTTATAGTAAGTTCATAGCCTTAAGTCTCCATGAAGTTTATCTAGGGGCAATGTAGAAAGTTTCATGGCAAAAATAATCAAAATTTAAAGCTATTTCATTTATGTAGGATAGCGCAAAAATGCTTTTTGAGATTCTTGCTCTCTCGTGTTAGTGAGTTTCTTTAACAAGACAAGTGCGATTTTGTACTTATCAGTCACTTGAAAGAAAAATCTTCATTGCTATACTGATTGTGGTTTCTTATCAAATGTCCTCAGATTAACTTCCAAATACAAATGAGTTTTCACAAAACACAAAAAAGTGAGTCTTAGTAAATGATAGTATAAAAACAAGTAAATTTCATCAAAAATTGCACAACAATTTTTTTATGACTCTAATCTCTCTGCATCAGCCTTTACAAGGTCTTCTTGTCTCTCTGTGGACTATAATTTTAAAGCAAGCTTCTGTGCACTCTAAAATGAATGATCCCATCACTTAAAAATCCAGACTTTCTCTGTAGGCAAATCTTTAAGCAAGCCATAATTCAATTTCAAAAAATACCAATTTTAGACAAATGTCTTAAATTTTTTTTCCTTGATATATCTCATACTTAAAAATTCAGAGAAATAACTCAATGTTTAGGAACTGTTTCTCTTGTAATCAAAAACAAAAATAACTGAAAGAATGTGTATTTTAAGGGAAATTTAATTATATATTTTTAAATTACCTAATTCTTTGCTCACACACATGTTGTTTTGTAAAAACTTAAAAGAGTTCTTTGAGTCTTTTGTTTTAGAAATAGGAAGTTCTATTTTGCCAAGTCAAAGGGAGTGCAGGGTACCAAGAGTTTCAAGTTTTATTCAAAATTAAATTACAATTCATATTTGAGGAGACTTGGCAAAAGTCTGGTTACATCTCATCATATTACCAGCGTAGTTTGTTACAATAGCAGTTTGCGAGTGATGGAATTCTTGGTATCAAGCAAAATAATCAAAAGGACAATGGAGTAGATGCAGGTGAACGCCAGTTTCTTTAGGACTGACAGCTGAACTGAGCCATTATAGACCTCTGAAAACAACTGGGAAACTTATTTGTTAAATATAACATTTCATCACAACTATAAAATCATAACCATATAGTTTGCAAGGGGCAGATGCGTGGTAAAGGCAGTGGGATTTAACTCCTTTTATAGCTGTAGCAGGCAGATGTTGTTGTTTTCATTTTGCCCATGAGAAGGCAAAGCAGCAGAGATGTTAGATTGCTGCCCCCACCCCATTTACACAGTTAAAAAGAAGTGGGTTTTGGATTTACACCTGAAAATATAAAGTCAACAACAAATTCTTTTTCAACTATCATGAGCCACTCACTAAAATTTTCTAAGGAAAGAGCATAGACAGTAATAATCAGTTTAACATCTATCTGGTGAAAAGTGAAAAGTATAGGAGCTATTCAGTTTGGTGTGGAAAGTGTAGGAAATAGAGCAAATTATGGAAATTTTCCTAGTCTCTTCTGAATTCCTGCTTCATCAATTAAAAGCCAAGCCTATTTTTTCCATAAAAGCGTCCATGCACAGAAATTATTGGTTCAAGGTTACAAAGATTCACATGAGAACAGGCAGATCTGCTGAAATACATTGTTGAGGGGAGCAACAGGTGAGACAGGAGAGGTCTGCTGCTTCACGGAGTTCACTACGTTGGCCGGGGATTGAATTTGTGCTCCAGTGGCTGTGGCTAGCTTCATAGTGCTAACGCTTAGCCCCCTTGTACCACCTGGACAGCCCCTGTTCCATGTAATCTCTAAGGTGCAATTCTCCTCTCCCTCTTTAGCACCCCCTTCCTAGCAAATTAAATTTTCATTAATTAACCAGCATGGAGAGCCTCCTTGTCCTGTCACATACTTCACCTGTTTATGTGTTACTTATTAGTATCAGTAAAGCTGTAGGGTTTAATTATTCTTGCTTTTTTCTAGATGTAAAGACAACTAATTCATTAGCTTGAGCAGTGCTCATGGTAGAGGGAAGATGTTTGAATTAAATTGGATAATCTCAGACTCCATGTGAAAAGTTGACCGAATTTTAATGATGCATTCGAACTTTCACTATGTAAATGTCTGAGTCCAAGAATCTGTGAGTTCTCAAAGTTAAAATGGGATTAAATGCATGACTTGAAGAATTTTAAATTTATTTCGTATCTCTGAGCCTTTACTTAGTCTTGTCTTGTCCCCGTAAGTTTTAGATCCATCCTAACCCTCCCAGGTTGTGATGTCAAGCCCTATAATTGAAGAGCTGTCAATCTGACAAGGTAGTGGTGATTTTCTTTCCTCAATATAATCGGGCATTCTCAAAGGTTACAGGATATGAAACATACTTACTAAGCCTGAACTTTATACAGAGAACCTTAACTTTCTAAATGGCTACCAGTGTGGTGGGTCTATGACTTATTCAGACATGCGGAAAAACAGTCTGGTTTCTAATTTTTCTCACTGTGTTCCTGGAGGATTCCCGGTGCCTGTATCTGGCACACTAACTTTCTGTATTCCATAACTTCTACCCTTAGTCCCTTATATAATTACTAAAATTCCATTTTTCCTGTGACTTGGTAATTATGAACTGTAGGTTTTCCTCAAATTGAGATGGGATTGGTGGTTATGGTTTCCTATTTCTTCATGTTTCTCTCATTTCTGATTCTTTCTATATGTCTTGGTTTCCTCTTCTACACTATTGGGATATTATTACTAACTACCCATAAGATTATTAAGGAGGACTAAATAAGTTAGTGCATATGAAGAACTTATGTCTGGTACTACATAAATGGTGGTGATGGTTATTAATAGTCCTGATGAATATTCTTACTTCCCTTTGGCGCAGTCATGAATAAGTACATGTCACTCCCAGTCTCAGAGGACAGTAATGTACAGTTTATAATAGCCTGTTTACAGGGAAAAGTTCAATGTATTCCTTCAAAATTTGTATCTACTATATGACAGAAGTGGTGTTATTTGTTCACACTTCTATGACTGAATAAAACTAGAGAATCTGTGTTCAAAAAATAACTGATGTGGGAGTTTGACAGGTCTCTACCTGTCAGAGGTCTGTTAGATGGGGTGGATGATGGTCATGTGGTGATGGGCATGTTGTGGTATATACAGATGCCCAAGTATGAACCTGTATGCCTGTAACTTAAAGTGTTTTAAACCAATGTTATCTCAATTTAAAAAGAAAAGAAAACTGTCACAACAATAAACAGAATTTAGTGTAAAGCATTCCTGGAAATGTGTCCTTGGTCTGTAGGGTGAGGGACATTTCCTGTGTGTCATGGCAGAAGCAAGGGTGTCCATCTGCAGGGAACACCTGCTTCTTTCACCAACGAGACATTCATTGTTCTCTTTTCCTCATCATACGATGTTTCATCTTATTTCCTGTTTGGACTGCCAATGCAAAGCCACAATGTCCACTGGCCAGGTTAATCTATTTCCCTGGTAATGTGAGCAGTCACTCCTCCCTCTTCTTATCCAGTTAACTACATTTCTTAACACATCTTACTAGTTCTGTAAATCTGTTCAGTCTCATGGATTTATTTGATGCTTAAGTTGTGCTGGGTTCTGAGGAAAAGGTACGTGTGGATTGGATAGTTCTGCAGGGTGGACTGGACACTAAAGTTGATGTTTCATGAGTTAGATGGGTCTGTGCACGATCCATTTTGTCCACTTACATCGTTGTCTCCATTACATCCCTACCCTATGGGTGACACAGACACACACACAAAATGGAGGCATTTGAAAGAATTTCAGCTGTGTGTGTATATGTATTTGGTTATTTTGTTTGTCCCAAAGATAATTAAGGGACCAAGGGAATATTTACTTATCTCATCCAAATTGGCATTTTGCAACAACGTGTCATTTCTCATCACTGGCCTAGGAAAACATGTGCACAGAACACAGAAGTGCTATCTGGGCTGATCTGAACATCAGTTCCTCAGATTTCTGGCAAGAATTACAACTAGAACAAAATATCCATTAGAAAGGATCCTTGGCTTACAACAAGTTTAGTGCAGAAAGACATTCAGGCAGTGGATTAGTAAAACAAGGAAGTAGCTCTAAAAGAAATGTCACATACTCCTTTCAATGGTGATTTTTAAAAAAGGTATATTTATTTATTTATGCATACAAGAACTGGGGTACAGGCCAGAGGTATGGGGGGTGAAAGAACCCACCAGAGACAGAAATGGGGAACAGAACAGGAAGATTGACTGATACACACTGCTGAGGGTAGCAGCAGGCGAGACAGGAGAAATCTGCTGTGCCATGTGGTCACCTCCCTGGCAGGGGATCGAACTTGGGCTTCAATGGCTGTGGATAACTTCATAGTGCTGTGCTTCAACCACAGAACCACCAGAGGACCACCAGAGAGGACTCTCAGTGGTGATTTTGTTTCCTATCCACATGCCTTTAATCATGTCTTCTCTCCTCTCATTATTCATTCAATTTTATATTATAAATGAGTTTAACAATGAGTATTAAAGCATCTAAAGGATCTAGAAGGCATTTTAGATAGGATCTAAAAGGAAAATAGACAGTGGATTGTAATTCAAAGAAACTGTACTTACGACTATAGTCCACAATGATTTTGTTTTCCTTTATTTTCTATAACATTTTAAACTATCGCATGGTACCAGCCCTGATGACCTGCTCTTTTATATGTTATTTATTCTAGTTCTGAATACAGAATAGCATATAATCAGACACTCATGGCTATGCTTTGTAAATTATTAAGTACTGTGTAGTGTATTTATATTTCATGTTACTTCTGCTCTCAGTTTATTTCACAGTTACTTCAAAATTACTTGTATCATGCACTGTACTAGACTAGATCTGCATTGTCCTAAGAGGGTCTATAGTATAAACTCACTTAATAATCAGTTGTTGATTATAATTTTTGTAAATTGTTCTCATCCATTGAAGAGCATACTGACTCAAGGTTACTACTCATCAAAGATAACTCCAGTAAAGCCAGATATAGCTTCTGAAAGCCGCAACCAGTTTGAAAGGCAAGAGCTTAACTTCCTGTTCCTAAATATATGTGTTAGGAATGTATTTACCATTGAAAAATTTGATTTTTCCATTACAAATGACACTTTAGGGCCCCGCTGTTGGTGCAGCGGGTCAAAGCACAGCACTGCAAGCAAGCTACAGCCACTTCAGTGCAAGTTCTATCCCTGCCCCTGGAGGGGATCACATGGCACAGCAGACCTTTCCTGACCTGCCTGCTGCTCCTGTCAGCAGTATACTTTGTGGATCTGCCTGTCCTACTTCCCACTCTGTCTCTGGTGAATCCTCTCACCACTCCTGCATCTCTGGCTTATACCCCAGTTCTACATGCATAAATAAATAAATCTGTAAAAAAATGATAATTTATATATTGCTACCTAGATTCTAGATGTATCAAAAAGCCATAAGAAAACAAATTTTTAAAAAATGATTCTAATGACATTAATAATTCCTGAACAGTATTATCCTCAAAGACAGAGACTCTGATAATATATATGAACTGTTTTCTAGAGCTAATAGGCTGTATAATATGACCTATGACTCACTGAGACTCTCATGCTTGTTGAGTCTTTATTGCTCTCTGTTTCATTTTGGTGTATTTCTATTGTCATGTTTTCATAGTCCCTGATCTTTCCTTATTTAGAGTCTAATCTCTAATCACAGTATATGCTCATCTTTGGAGTTTTTATTTTTTAATAAAATCCTTTATTTATCTCTTCATATTTATACTTTTCTCTATTTTCTTGAACATTTAAGGAATTTAAAAAATAGCTATTTTGGACCCTTCCTGGTGGTACAGCACTAAGAAGCTAAAGCCATTTCAGTATAAGTTCACTCCCCACCCCAGGGGTGATCCACATGGCGTGGCAGACCTTACCTGACCTGCCTGCTGTTCCCCTCAGTGGTGTACTTCATCAGTCGGCCTGTTCTGCTCCCTGCTCTGTCTCTGGTGAATCCTCTCACAGCCCCAGCACCTCTGGCCTGTACCCCAGTTCTGTGCCCATAAATAAATCCTTAAAAAAATATGTGTACATATTGTACATATATATATATATATATATATATATATATACACATCTGTGTAAAACTTTTTAAGTAGAATTTACAATATTTATCAGAACTGTGAATCACATAATTTTTCTTGAGATTCAAGTAATATGGATAAATCTAGAAAAAAATCCTGCAAGGATATCGACACTTACAAAGGAAGAGAGTGTGTGGTTTTACTTTGGTGGATTCTGTCAGTTTTGACATCACTATTTTGATGTCTTTAATCAAAGAATTCAGATTTCCTTCTTCCTTTATATTCTGAAACATTTCAGTGAAAAAAAACAACAGAAATGTGCATTAATAGAAGCAAATAAATCATTCAAATTACTGATGAAAATCTTGGATGACATTCTTTTTTTTTTTTTTTAATTTATTTGTGCATACAGAACTGGCATACAGACCAGAGGTGCAGGGAAGGTGAGAGGCTTCACCAGAGACAGAGTGGGGAGCAGAACAGGCAGATTGATGAAGTACACTGCTGAGGGGAGCAGCGGGCGGGGCAGGAGAGATCTGCCACGCCATGTGGTCACCTCCGGGGCAGGCAGGAATCGAACTCATGCGGAAGTGGCTTTAGCTTCTCAGTGCTGTGCTTTAACCCGCTGCGCCACCAGGGAGGACCTTGGGTGACATTCTTAAGTGGAAAAAAAAAGTAGATTAAAAAACAGTATGCACAGTAGTGCATTTACATAAAACTATATTTTACATGTGTGAGTATATATCCATGAAAAGGAAAAGATTAAGAAGTCTATCTGTCCAACAGGTTGCAGTTTTTTGCCCTGACCTGTGGAGTTTTTAAAAATTAATAATATGTATAATTTGTATAATTAGTAAAATAGTGTGGTATTTAAACTTAGAGGGAAAAGTTATATCACTTCATTTTTAAGTGCTACAGACAGTAGAGATGGAAATGCACTTTTTACTTAGAAATGTGGTCACTGAAGTCCAGAATTGTTTCAGAAGAATGAAGAGAGGAAGTTGGAGCCTAGAATTTTAAGAAAAGAGAAAGATTTGGTAAGGGAGACAAATGTAGAAATTGTCAGGCTATTTCTACTTCCCTCTGTTCCATTACCTCCTTTGTATTACTCCAGTTTCCTTATCTGTTTTCTGCACTTTCTGCAGTGCAGTATTCGTCTCTTCTACTTCTTTCACTGACTTGCAGATGGCAGCTGGTTGCACGCTATCCACTCCCCAATTCCTTGTACACATCTCACAAAATGATCTATACTATTTTCTTCCAAAGAGCAGCTCAAGCATAAGAAGTATTCCTTATGTAGATCAAAAAAAGCACAGAAAGGATTTTGGGTAGAAATAACATGCATTAGGTAGTGAAATAAATTCATTTCAATGCTGCTTTGCTGCTTATTCAAAACTGAGCACTAGGTCTTGAATATTTTTTTTCCTTCTTATTTGTTTTCTATCAAATTCCTCAGTCACTTGCTGAACTCTCCATGACCTCCAGTCTATTATTCACCTTCTACACTTACCCCAGCTGTTTCTATTCTTTTTGTCTTTTCTTCTTTTCTATGCCTGCATTTACATCATAAAATAGTTGTTCTTGGGAGTGCAAAATGTATTAGGTAAACTCTAGTAATTACTTTTTATTTGGGGTTACACAGAACATCAAAAGACCATAAATGGCCAACTAAAGAAATCAGACCACACAGAGTCAGCACCACCCAATAAGCAGATAATCAGGGAGGCTAGTCAAGTAATGAATGTATCATGTTGCTACTCTTAAGTTTGTATATCAACACCAATGTAGGAATTATCCTGTGGGGGGGAGGCAAGTGCATTTGTGTTCTGCATTTATAAAAACTCTTGTCCATTTCCTTTTCTTTCAAAGTCCCACTAATTCTTGTTGACTTACTTCTCTGGGAGATGCTTTGAATCATTTTGCTTCATCCCATCTCCACCGTCAAGAACTAGATCTACAACAGTAGTTTTCAAAGAGCCTTCTTTATCCTGATAAGTAAATACATTCTATACAGCACCTGGAATTACTTTTAAAAATATTAATGTGGGGCCCTCCTGGTGGCGCAGCGGGTTAAAGCACAGCACTAGGAAGCTAAAGCCACTTAAGAATGAGTTTGATCCACTCCCTGGAGTGGATGCACAGGGCGCCACAGACCTGACCCGCCTGCTGCTCCCCTCAGCAGTGTACTTCGTCGATCTGCCTGTTCTGCTCTCCATTCTGTCTCTGGTGAATCCTCTCACCTTCCACATCTCTGGCCTGTACCGCAGTTCTGTATGAATAAATAAATCTTTTAAAAAATAAAATAAAATAAATTAATGTAACCATAGAAATCTTTAGCTTAAGGGGTCCTCCTAGGTGGCACAATGAGCTAAAGTGCAGCTCTGTGAAACTTTGGGCAGCCACCGCAGGTCAATTGATCCCAGCCAGGGAAGTGACCCACATGATGAGGCAGACCTTTTCTAAGCTGCCCACTGCTCCCCTCAGCAGTGTATTTCAGTAGATTAACCTGTTCTGCTCCCTACTCTGTCTCTGGTAAAATCACTCACCAACCACCCCCACCTCTGACCCATACTCCAGTTCTTGCATGATTAAATAAATAAATCTTTAAAAAAAATCTTTAGTTTAAAACCCAATTTTATTTGAGAGAAAATTACAATTGTTAAAATTAAATTAAAATTGTTAAAAATTTTCATATGTCTAAGAGGCATTACATGGCCTGGCTTGGATTAGCCTCCACAGTTTCCTTTCAATGTGATGCCCTCCCTCACTGACCCCAGACTCATCGATCTTTTGTGACCTAGATAAGCCCAGTACTTTGACCTCAGGGCCTGCTTAGACAAGGACCACTCTGCCTTTGATTCCTTTCTACTCTACCTGGTCAAGTCCTGTTCCTCTAGGTCTCATCTGTTTCCTCCAGAGGCTCTTTACACTGAGGCAGATAACATGCTTCTCTTGCTTGGTGCCTCTTCTGATCTTTTTTGGTATGGCCTCCTGAACTGAGCTTGAAATTCTATGCTGAAAAGCTTGAAATTGCCTTAGTCATGCTCCATCACTGCTGGAGTTTTAACTTCTTGTGAAAGACTTGATTAGAACTGAGTTAATGGGAGAAAAACAGGATACCAGACATCAAGTTCCTGCTTGAAACTGATCTTAATACAATGAGGACTAAATTAAGTTTCCTAACATCCTTGTTTGTATATAAAAGAATGTATATTACAGGGAAAGTGAAAATAGTTAAGCATAAGAAGTTTGGTATGAAATTTGAACAATTAAACCAGTGTGTTCTTACTATACATAATCTGCTCTGGCTTTTCTGATATCTAAGTGGAAAAAAGAAAAAAAAAAAGCTAGTGACAGAACAGAATTATTGAAATGCTTTCCTCAGGTGTATCATATGCCTTTCATAATGGACAAATTTGGACAGATGTTTTATTTTAAAGGATAAAACATTTAGTCTGAGAAAATCATCCATTATGTTCTATCCCATATGAAGAAGATCAGAGGATAGACACCAGAAAGTAAGATGAAACGAGAGGAAGTAGGCTGTTAAATCATGGAAAGAATGAGCTAGGAGGCTCAGAAGACTTGCCTTGAATGCTTGGCATTTAAGATCATTGCCATATGCAGGCTTAGCTCACCTTTTCGCGACCTCTGAGGACAGCAAGTATGCTTCTTTTCCTGGATTCCTCGTGCCACTGAATCCTCGTGCCACTGAATGAAATGTTCAACCCAGGAACCTGGACACCCATCAGCATTAGTTTTTCCTTCTTCCTCATGATTTCATCATCTCCTTCCAGCTTGAGCAGTAACTACATGTTGGGAATTTCCCCTTTTCTTGATAGTTTTTTCTTTGCCTCTGCTTTTGTCAGTATTTTTAAAATAGCCTTCAAAGAGGCTTTCCATCACTTCAATTTAGAATATGTCTCAATCCAGATATTAGCGTGCTACGCCCCTGCTAAATCCTTCAGTGCTCTCCCTTTAGAAGCTCTTCTCAGCCTCTTCTCCCTTTCTTGCCTCTTCACTCTTCTTGGACTTCTCTGACATACTTTAAGTTCTAAAACACACTGGGACCCCTGCTGGTTTCCAGCCCCACCCTCACTGTCTCCTCACAAACTGCTCTATATCCTGTACACCCCCCCCTCTGTTCTTTTTGCTTGGCTAACTCCAACAAGGCTCATTTTAGATGCCATTTTTTTCTAAGAAACTTCCCAAACCCTGATGCCTGGATTGTTTTTGAGTCTCATACCCAAAAACTTTTGTCCCCGCCTCAATTTATCACCTTCCCTAATTGGCTCCATTAAGTTTTGGCCTAACATATTTTTTAAAGCTTTTTTTAAATGATTTGTTTATTTACACATACAAGAACTGGAGTATGGACCAAAGGTAGAGGTGTGGGGTGGGAGAATTTACCAGAGACAGAGCGGGAGCAGAAAAGATAGATCTACTGGAGATCCAGTAGATCTACTGGAATACACTGCTGAGGGGAGTAGCGGGAAGACAGGAGAGGTCTGCTGTACTATGTGGGTTAGCTCCCTGGCCACCATGGAATTCATGCTGCAGTGGCTCGTGATAGCATCATAGTGAAGCAGCTTGGCCAAGTTTTGGGCTAATATTAAAACATCATAGTAATAGTAGCTTAAACAAGTTGGAGGTTTATTTATGTGTAGGAGATCCAGATGTGAGCAGCTCTGTGCTAGTATGGCAAGTGAGGATCCTTCTGCTTTTTTGAACTGACTTACTCAGCAGATGGTGTCCATCCTTAGGGTTGCTGCCTATCTAAGAGAATTACCTCCAGCAATTATACCTATATTTCAGACAGCAGAAAGAAAAGAGCAACAGACAGAGGGGCATTTAAGCTGTCTATTCTCTCCTGGGGACTTTCCTAGAAGTCTTACCCAATACCTTAGGTTACTTTTTATTGGCTACTTAGCTATAAGGATGGTTGGGCAATGTTATCTTTTAACAGTCTACATTGATGCTTTCCTTTTTTTCTAGGAAGAAGGGCAAGGAGTGCTACTTAGTGGAAAGTCGGCATCCACTGTTAGTTGTCTTCTCTTCAAGGCTGTGACTGTCTGCTGTGTGATCCTCATGCCCAACAAGACCCAGTACAGTAAGTATTTACTGAGCTAAGGACAGTTTAAAGGTAAAAATTGTGATACTGAGCGGGCTAATAGACTACATTATAGGACCACGTGTGAAATAGAGCATCTCTAAATCTTGTTTGCTTTTCAAGCTGTTTAATCCTCTTTATTTTCTAAATAAACTCTTATCTAGAACTCAGTGTGAGACAGTGGAAGTGGAATGCTGGGTTGGATCCAAGCAGTCTGCATCCACAATCCCCAGGAGGGGCCCTGGGACAGCTCCTTGGAAATCTAGGGCCACAAAGATCATAATTTGAAAATAGCTGGACTCGATCTCACCAGCATAGAAGTCTGAATCTAACATTAAAGTCAGTGTTCTTTCATATCATCAAGACATAATCAACCTAACTGTTTAGCAATAAAAATGTCTTTGGTCCCTGACAGCAAAGCCATCATTCTTGAAACACGGAGATGCTGTGTAAGATCTTAGAGGAAGGAAGAATGGCATTGTAACAGCAAACCAAAATGAAAGGAGTGTTCTGTATGGAATGTTGGAAAACAAAAACAAGTTACACATGTTGTTCAGGGGGTAGTTCATTCCCAAGACCATTTCCCATATCTTTGCTGATGTCCCTGGATAGTTCCTGTCTGTATGTGGGATTTGGGTGGAACTTGACTACTAGCTGCAAATCCTGGAGTGAAGGGGAAATACAGAGCATTGAGGAATATTTGCGGATGAGAAGCAAAGATAAAAAATCAGGCAGCTAATGAGCCCAATTCTTCTGATGGTCACAGAGGTAAAAATTAAACGCATGGTAAATAGTAAACTGAAATGTTAGCAGACTCAGCAGGTGTACCTAAAATAACATTAGCTAAAATAGGTAAGAACAGATTTTGATAAGAGATAACACAAAATAGCAGGAGTGTTAGAACTTGTTATGGGACACTATAGACCACTATTGTAATAGCTACAATTTACTGTAACTCTATTGATATTTTCCATGATTTTTAATACACTATTCTTAATCCTTATAGCAACCTTGAAAGAATACTATTATTGCCCCCACATTATCAATACAGAAACCGTGATTTAATAAAAGCAAATCAGGCCCTCCCTGGTGGTGCAACAGGTTAGGACGCAGCACTGCAAGCCCGCCACAGCCGCTTCAGTGCAGTTCAATCCCTGCCCCTGTGGTGACCCACATGGTGCAGCAGACCTCCCCTGTCTCACCCGCTGCTCCCCTCAGCAGTGTACCTTGTCGATCTGCCTATTCTGCTCCCCACTCTGTCTCTGGTGAATCCTTTCACTGCCCTGCCCCTGCACCTCTGGCTGTAACCCAGTTCTATCTACATAAATAAATCTTTTAAAAAAAATTAAAAATACTCCTCCCTTGATAAGGCTGTACCTCTCTTATCCCTGCCTCCCTCCCTCCAAATCTGCATCTGGTAAGAAAGAAGGGACAGTGCAATTATAGTCCAATGATTCCAACATTGCCCAGCTTTTTATATCCAGAATTATGGTGCTCCCAATAAGGCACTCTCTTTGGTCCGTTTAGTTAATGGCTCTTCAGGGAGGTGCTTAGACTGATTCTTTAATATTGCCCTCAGAGTGAGAACTAAGGCTTGGTATTTAGTGGTAATTATTTTCATTTATTCTCACCCTATGAACTTAGAAGTCTGCACAAATGTTGTCTCATAAACAGTGAGATCATGGGTGCTGAACAAACTGGCATTTGTGATTTTCACATTGCAGTCTACCTCCTACCTTGAATATACTGCCCTGTCCTGCCTGCTGGAATAATCTCCTTTCATTACTCAGAAAAAGCTCTGTCTCATGGGACAAAGGCTTATACTGGGATTCCCTGTGGGGGATTAAACTACAGATTTAAAGAAATAGTAGCCAAGGAAAAAGATGCTAGAGAAGTCCTTTCTTCCTTTGTACCCATGTAGTTACCTCTTTTCATCTTCATTTTCCCATTTTCTCACTCTTTATCTCCACAGTAGCTGGAGATACTACTCCATTTCCATCTCTGCAAACCAGGTTGAACCCAGCAAGAACTAAATCTCTGCATCTTTTCAGCTCCCACTAATTCATTGTTTGCTGATTGACAGAAAGGTCAACTTCTCCATCTTCGACTATTTCTGTAAAGTTCACGAATGAATCATGCTTCATCAAACATGACCATTGGGTATTCTTAACAAGGAGACAAATGTTACTAAAGCAGAAAAGTGGTGCCTTTTCCTGACAAGTTAGCAGAAAGTCACACAAAGCTTTCCACAGTTCTCAGCAATGCTACTAGAGCGGTCCAGGGCTCTAGTTCATCGAACCATCTTAGATATTCTCTTCTTCCTACACCTCAGCATTGCTCTCTTTCCAGCTGGGTATCTTTCCCAGCTTTCTGGACTCTGAGAACCTCAAGAGCAAGATGACTTAGGGAATAGGAAATTACTACTTTCCGATTTTGTAATTAAATAGAGTGAACAAATTTCATTTGAATTATCTAAATATTTTAAATTCCATTTTTTATGACTTCAATTATATGAATCATTGACTCCAGTTATTTTAAGTGAGAAGAGATTGCATGATTTTTTAATAGGTCATCCATACATGAGTTTGATCTTGAAATCCTATACTATGTGAATTTCAAACCTCTCTCAGGAGTATATGGAGCAAGGATAAAAAAAAGGACTCAGTATGATTTTGAGGAGTCCTCGCTGCTCTCACTGCAATATTGGCATTCCCCTCTATGATTACTAGTATTTTTCCTTGCCTGAAATGTTTTAAGTTTTAAGATGATTATTTCTTTCATTCTCCTTACACTTTTAGCCCATTTGTGGGTGTAACATGGCACTAGATAAAAATCAACTTTGAGAATGATTTTTGAAACTATGATATTCTGATAGATTAAATAAATATCAACTTCTCTTACTAGCCACTAGTAATAGTATAATATTCTCATGGAACATTAGTGAAACACATTGTTTTATGATGGACTTTCTCAAATATAAACAAACATCCGGCTATTTTTAAAATTCTCAAACACTTACATAAATGCATGTTTCTTAACTATCCTGAAATATCCCTCTGAGTCTGGGTGTTGTAATTGGGGTTTCCCTAGGAATAAGCAAAAGCTCAAAATGGGTCACAACTAAGCCAAAATAATATAAATTTAAAATCTGGATCCCTGCCATGTTGTAACTTTCTTCCAGAAAATGGGAAATGCTCTGTCACCTCCCTTAACTATTCCTTGACTGATGGCTTTCCTTGGGGACACATTTTTCTAGAGAAATCCTAAGAACATTTGTTTCCTTGAAAGGATGTGTGCTTTTGCTGCTGAATGTTGATTTGGGAAGAAGATGAAAGAAATACAAAAGACTAGAAAGGCCTTGCGATTTGTCCTGGAGTAGGGAGCAGGAAAGTATTTTAATGTGTTGATTCCCTATTTTTGCTTAGTGTTAACCACCTAACATACTGTTTGGTGATTTAATTGTCCATCTTATAAATGATGAAATCACTGAAAGATTAATTAAATTGACTAAATTCATATTACCTTTAGCACAAGAAGAACTTAGAATTAACAACCTAAATACAAGAGTAAACCTGTTGAGAATGAAGAGTTGAGTTACTATTCTTATTCAACCTACAAAATTAATCAGCAAGGGTTGGATTTCATTGGAGCAGGTTTAAAACTTACATTATAGCTTCAAACTCCCTTGACTGATGTCTAATTTAGAAAGGATTGTATCTCTACTACCATAATCAGAGAGGAATCATCACCTTTAAGAAAGATATAGCACTAGCTTTCAGTTAGCACTCGAATGCTAATAGAATTACATCTTACATTTATTAAGCAAATGTTAAGCACTTTAGGAATTTCTATTGGACCAAAAATAATCCAAGATATTATTCCCCATTTTAAATATGAAGCAATTATTACTTAGAGAGGGAAAATAATTATCAAAGAGTAAAATTAAGAGTTTATATTTGATAGCAAGCATCTACTCTTAAACTCAGTACTGATTGTGGATCATTGTTGCATAAAATAGTTCCCATCTAGAAATTTATTTGGTTTTGATCAATGAGTACCAAAGGCTTAGTATTTTTTGTAATTGACCCTCCTTACCCCACTCTTGGCCCAGGTGCTTTTCAGTGATTGATTCCATTTTCAGAAGTAGATGGGGTCCAGGTTGGTCTAAATCACTCACCATGCCCCATCTTGAGCATAATTATGTTTCACTCATATGCATGCAAATGAGTGCTGATGAATATGAGCCAATGTTGGCTTGGGCTCCTGTCTATTTTCTGTGGATTTGATAATGTGAGGGTATGAGGGTGGATATTTCCAACACCTACAGTATAAGAATGAAGAATGGTGGCCCTCCCTGGTGGTGCAGCGGGTTAAAGCACAGCACTGAGAATCTAAAGCCACTTCCGCATGAGTTCGATTCCCACCTGCCCCGGAGGTGACCACATGGTGTGGCAGACCTCTCCTGACCCGCCCGATGCTCCCCTCAGCAGTGTACTTCATCGATCTGCCTGTCCTGCTCCCCACTCTGTCTCTGGTGAAGCCTCTCACTGCCCCTGAGCCTCTGGCCTGTACCCCAGTTCTGTATGCACAAAAAAATAAATCTTAAAAAAAAAAAAATGAAGAATGGAATTAACCCATATGAGCCAGAGCAGAGGGGAACTTTGATGGTTATTTGTCCCTGAATCATGTTTTACTTGAGATGTTATTACCAAAGACTTTGCATTTAAAGATATACAATTCAATGAATTTTAGTTATGTGATCATTGCCACTAATCCCAGAATATTTTTATTATTTCCAAAATAAACCCTAGTAGTTATTCCCAGTTACATTTCTCTTCCCTCTGGAAACCCCAAGTCCTTTTGTTTACAGACTTGGTTATTCTAAATCTTACATAAATTAAAATCATAAAATACTAAGCATTTTCTTTCTCATTTCTTGCCATTACACAAAATTTCCAAAGTTTATCCATGTTATAGATCTATCATATTCATTCATTTTGAGTAAGATTCCATTGCATGACTAATGATGTTGAACAACGTTTCATGTGCACTGACCATTTATATACCTTTTTTTTTAAAGTTTTTTTTATTGATGCATACAGAACTGGGGTACAGGCCAGAGGTGCAGGGGTGGTGAGAGGCTTCACCAGAGACAGAGTGGGGAGAAGAACAGGCAAATCAGTGAACTACACTGCTGAGGGAAGCAGTGGGCGAGACAGGAGAGGTCTGCTGTGCCATGTGGATCACCTTCGGGAACGGGACCCAACTTGCACTGAAATGGTCACATATAGCATGCAGTGCTGTGTCCTAACCCATTGTGTGACCAGGGAGGGTCCTATTTGTATATCTTTTTTGGAGAAATATCAATTCAAATTTTTTTGTTGGTCTATAAATTAGGTTATTAGACTTTTTGTTATTGAGTTTTTATTTGAGTGTATATACTCTAGAGGTCCTTATCAAGTATTGACACAAGTTATGCAACCTCTGTTGCCAGACACGGTCCAGATGGAGGGGAATTGCTCTGAAAAATCAGACTTTCCACACTAACTTATGTTATGACCTCCCTTTTTTGTATAACCGTAATATCAAAATATTCTGAGCAACTTTCAGCTTACAATTGGACTGCCTCAACCGCACAGGCCTGCCTGCCTTGACAAGCAAGCACTGCACCAGGGTGAAAAATTCCCCTGAAGTCAAGTGACTTGACTACTGACTGATAAATAAAAGCAAAAGGGCTGTTTTTGCAAAGTCTGTCTCACTGCCAGGTGGAGGATAACCCAAATCTTATCATTCTATTATCTCACCTGGCCTTCTATTCAGCTTCTAAAGAATTACTCAAACTTCCTATTGTTTGGCCTTTAGATGTGGAAATTCATCCAGGTTGCCTGTTTTTAAACTAGTCAGGTTTTCCACCTGCTACACTTTAAAGGAATCCACAAAAGTCTTCTGGCTAGTCTTTCAGGATTCTACTATGTAGTCTTCAGATTAGGAAATCCACCTATGTCTCCTATTCAGAGATTTGATTAGCAAGGAATTTCCTCTTCTGTCTCCCAGGATGACTCAGGCAGAAAAACAAAAACCCATTAAGTAGTGTGATAAGGTTTAAGGGACTCCTATCTTAGTTGATCTCCACTATAGTAATATTAGTCATAAACTTTGTGCACCTATGTACCTGTTTTTAACCTTGATTGATTTTAGAATGTTATATCTCAACTAAAGGGCAATACGAACCTAAACTGTTCTTAGAAAAAAAAAAAAGATGATTGTAATCTCTCAGCCCAGTTCATGTGCTGATGTCATCCCACTGCTTGCTCCTAAAGTATAAAATAAACTTCTGCTGAAGGCAGAGCAGGAAGACTTGCACCCAACTCCGACTCCTGTGTCTTCCTTGCCTCCCTTTCCCCTTTCTTCTCCCTTTCCCCCTTTTTTAGGAATCTCCACTCGCCGATGCCTTCCCATCTTAGGGTCCTGCCTGTCTTGCCTCCAGACACCTCAATAGTTGGAGCTGGTCTCCGACAAAGTATATTGTTTACAAATATTTTCTCCCATTGTGTTGGTTGTCTTGTCACATTTTTCATAGAGTTCTCTGATGCACAAAAGTCTGATGAAGTACAATTATTTATTTTTTTAAAGATTGGCTTCTTATGTTTTTGTCTATAGCAAGATCTATTTATTTCAAGATACAGAAAGATGGATATTGGATGATTTCACTTACATGTGGAACACAGAGAAACAAAACAAAGTTTACTGACCAAAATAAGCCCTTGAAATCTGACTGCAGAATTGAGACTGCTAGAGCTGAGGGTGATGTGGGAGTCAAAACAAAAGAAGGGAAGGGGTCCCTCATGGCCTAGAATAGGACTTGTTCATGCTTAGATGGTGAGGGTAAGGTGGTAACATCCATCTGTTGGGTATGAACCTAATCCTCCCTATCATATAAAGTGGAATATACTGATATTATCTCAACAATAACAACAACAAAAGATAACACACCAACCAAAAAATAAAATCTAAAACTGACATATACTCTAACTCTGTTGGTTTCTCTAGTCTGTTGGTTTCTCATTCTCCATCCAAACCACCCGAGAGATTCCTTGCCCCAATTTCGTTTCCTGTTCTTTCCACTTAATCTTTCAGGTGCCACCATGATGAAGAACTCAAATGTTAACTAACAGTGTGAGTAGTTGGTAATGAAGATATTCAGTAGAAATGTGTGGAGAAAGATGAAAAGGACTGTGTCCAGGATGGTTGGGAAGCTGTTCTGAGGCCAAAAGTTGAGGTTTACTGGGGATAATGACTGACTAAATGAAGCTGAAAGGATGTGCATTTAGAATCTTTTACTTCTTTTTTAATTTGGGGTGGAATTTATTCAATTAAGTTTTTTTTTTTTTATAAACTTTCTATTCTACTCAGGGTCTCTCACTGTGGGGCAATTCCATGTGTTTGACAAGCAGTGAAGGTTCGTGTGATGTATATGTTGTTTTCATCATCTAACCTCCTTTGTAAAACATAGGGTTTTTATTTTGTAATTTGATGATTTTAGTAATGGCAATTCATAGTGCAGGTACAATAGCTTCATACAATTTTCAATTATATAAGCAACATAACCAGTAACTTGAATATAATTTAATCACTTGTGGAAGAGGATGAATCTGACTGATGATTATCTAAAAGTCAGTGGTTTGATTACCTACAGATCAGACCTTTTTCTTTTTGGTAAAGTTTCAGAGAGTAAGTATTTTAGGCTCAGTGAGATACTTGAGAAATCTTATTTTTTGACATCATTTAAAAATTATGTCATTCTTAGCCCAAACTTACAAAGTTGGTCAACTTTTGCATTAGATTATAAGCAGCAAAGATCAAACTGTCATCCGCAGATATTTATGAGTTTGAACCCTAGACAATATATTCTTAAATGAACTAAAATTAAAACTTTCAATTGCAAAACTAAAATACAACCCAAGATAAAAATATAATCACCTTTTGGTTAATAAAGTTTGATTTTGTCCTCATTTTAAGTAATATAAGAATATACAAAAATTGGAAAGATTTACTAAAATATATTAGCATCTACATAAATTGCAGACTACATGTTTAAATCTCAAAAATAATTATCCTCAATCTAACCCAAGTTGCTCACTACTTAAAATTTACTGTGATGCTCATACCTATACTATCTGACTGCATACATTCTGAGCATAGGGCTCTCCCTGGTGGCACAATGGGTTAAAGCACTGCATTATGAAGCTCTCCAAAGCCACTGCAGCACAAGTTCCATCCCCCACCAGGGAGCTGACCCACATGGCATGGTAGACCTCTTCTGACCCGCTTCAGCAGTATACTTTGTCAATCTGCCTGTTTTGTTGCCCACTCTGTTTCTGGTGAATCCTCTCACCCACCACACCTCTGGCCTGTGCCCCTGTTTGGTAAGCATAAATAAATAAATCTTTAAAAAAAAATTCTGAGCATAACAAACATCTAGCATATATCAAGCCAATATTCAAAGTGATGACGATAGGCTAAAAGAAGTGCTCCCTTTGTACAAAAGGTACTTTTTTAACAAGTGAAACAACAGAGGCTTTCAGAGATAGAATGATTAGTTTGTAGAGCTCAAACACTATAAAACATGATCTGGACAAACAGCTGATTTGTAGCTGACATAGAACTGATGCCAACTATTCATAATGGGGGAAGGGTAGAAGGACAGTCCTTGTAATCAAAAAGTAACTGAACACAGGTGACTAAATGGAGAAATATCCCACTCTAAGTGCCTATTTTGCATGTCCTGAAATTTTATCTCCTTGTTTGTGGTGTTATGAATACTACTTCATAATTTAGTGAATCTAAACCTAAAAAATATTATTGGCTTAAGTCTTCTCAATTTAAGTAAGAAGCTCATTTGTTGAATATTTCTGGCATCACAGAAGTATGATTTTGCTGTGTGGTCTGTATTTGGCTTTGGAGACCCTTATCAATCATTTGAATGCATGGTTATTTTTGCTTTATTTCTTTTTTTCCACCTATTAAAAAAACAAACAACTGATAAGTAGCCAGAGTGAAGATTCAATATGAGCTACAAAAATCCTTCCAGCGCAGAAACTGCCTGACATTATTTTTAAGAACTCCTGAACTGAGAGTTTCTATGAGCTTTTGTGCTCCAAAGGAAATTTAATGTACTAATAACTCAAAAAGCAGTTGATGCAGATTTGTGTTTTCAACAAGTGGAGAAAACCAGTTGCATATTCACTTTTCTGAGAGAGTTTTTTACTTAATAACTTTTACTTACTACTTGCAATGTATTAATTTCTTCTCAATTTAAAGATTGCTCTATTTGTGAAAATTTCTCTGTACCAAATGCTAATGCAATTATTTAACATGGAAAGGAAAGTAGGTTGTAGTCTCTTGAATTTTCCTTTTTCTTCAGTTAGCAAAATATATTGTAGTTCAACCAATTTTGAATACTCATCAATTGGATGGCAAGCTCTTTATTATAATGGAAATATTATGAGATACCAATATGTATTAGATTTGGTCCCTGTTCTAAAAATGCTTAGCTCCAGACCACTGAGACAGTTTTAAAATAAGCAGATCTGTGATTTGAAGTATTATAAATGAAAAAGGTTGATTCGATCCTCATTATTCTCTGGATATCTTGGTCATATTGCATAATGACGAAACAGTTATTGTCTAAATACTCTCATGTCACATATGAGATAATAAGAAAGCTTATTCTGACAATTAGTTGTTGATATATAAAGGAAAGTCAGGCATGCAGGTATCTATAAAATTAGAAAATTGTAAACCTTAGATTGCTATCACTCTCAAGCCAATTATGAAAGTAGAAACATAAGTATTTTGAAAACATGCCAACTTTGAGGTAAATCACTTAATCTCTAAATATTTGTTAATGTTGTAGTGTTTTTATACATGTTATTTACAGAAAGGAATTTTTGATAGTATTTAATCATTCCCCTTTATTTAGAAATGACTTTTCTATTCTGGGAAATGTGATTATACATTTTGGGAGCAATTAAATCTCTACCTCCTCATTACAGTGAATCCTTCCTGACAGAACCATCAACAAACAACCCAGTCCTCTGTGGCAGACAAGGATGTCCATGTTTGATTAACGGCTGACACTGATGACACCTGGGATCCAAACAGACTCCTACCTCAGGAAATGTTTCAAGGACATGAGGCAGCACCATTTGAAGCAACACAGATGCTGATAGTGGAGAAGTAGTTATATCCAGGATGAAAACTATGAATAGAGGAAGTAACTAAATTTAGATAGAAACCCAAGGGCAAAATGCAGAGCAGGAAAGAAGTTAAAACACACACACACTTACCCAAACAAAACAAAAGGAGTAAATCTGGCAAGTGGCATCTGCTCTCATGAATCACTGTATATTCCTGCTTCTTGCTCCTTCTCAGAGAACCTGTCCTTCTCAGTCTCTCCTTCAAATGATTTTCCCCTAATCATTCTCTTTCTGATCTCTGCTATCCCCTTACATAAAGGAAGCATCTCCATATCTTGCCAATAAGATTTCCTTCCTTCACTGCTTACTTTTTATCATTTTTTTTCCTCTAAAGATGAGACCCAGTTTTTTTTTTTTTTAAACTAGGGATGCATTTTTAAAATCTGGAATTCTATTTTTAGATAGTGGTTTTATGTATATGGATAACATGTTAGTCAAGACAGATTAATGAAGAGGATCGATTACTGGAAGCCCCATGTGGCGGTGGCATACAAGGTAAAATTTCCAAGGAAATAGAGGTCACAGTCATTCATCAGGTCTTATCTTCAGGGGTCTTTTCTCAGCTCAGTTTATTTGTATCTAAAGTGGAACTGATATTGCATTTTTGAAAGTGGAAATTTACCTTTCTGAGACTGAGATTCTGAAATAACCATTATGAAGAAATTGCTTTATATATATGATTTTTGAAAAAGTCTTTGTTCTTTTGATGTTTTCAAAATTATGCCCAGATATAGCTTGAATGTGTATTTTCCAGTTCTCAAAAAAAAAAAAAAAAAAAAAGAAAGACTTGTACCAAATCATATGATCTTATCCATTATGGTTACTGAAGAAACAGACAATATAAAGTTATTTTATGAATTTCTGCTAAGCTAGTTATTTGAAGGTGGGAGAACTTAAAGCAGCTTTCTTCAGAAAGTAAAGACAGAAATATCCAGAAAGTTGGACACTTATTAAAAGTTGGACACTTATTAAAAGTTATAAAAACACTTATTCGAGTTGACACTTATTAAAAGTTATAAAAACACTTATTCGAGTTGATGGTGAGTGGGGGCACAATATCGTGAGGATCATGTCAGCATCATGAATAAAGAACATGTGTTCTCTTTCCAATAGAGTTAGGAGAAATCTAGACAGAAGTATTAGTAAAGACTGTCAATCAAAGATTCTTTGGTAATGTAGCTCCTAGCAAATGAGTCATGGAATCAATGACAAGCAGAAGCTTCCTTAAAACCCATTGCAACATATTTCTACTCAAGATCAGCATCACTCTGTGCTGTATTGGATGAGATCAGGCACATTTCGGGTGGTGTGGCTATAGACACTCTGCTATTTCATTGAAAGGAGTGAAGAATATATGATTTCTATAACTGTTTTTGAGCAAGTTCTATTATCTATATTTTTCAATAAAATCATTGAGTTTAAGCCATGATTCATTTTTGTAACTTCCAAAGGTCATGCTTACTCAGTGGATTATTATCCACTTGATGATAGCATACTTAAGCTGTAGTTAAAATATAAAGGGGAAAAAAATCACCTTCTGATTCCCCAAGCATTTCTTATGCAAAGGTCAGTCTGTTGTTAAGAATTTGAGTTGCTGTCCTAGGCATTGAGGATACTATAATAAATAGTATATATATATTTCTTCTATTACAAAGAAAAAGAAAATAATATCACAATTATTTCTAAGAAGAAAATTCTGCTTTGGATGGCCAGAAAAGCTGGTTGGTATTTTGATAGTAGATTGCAATAAGATACAATTAAAACTTCATAAGCAAGGGAATGGAGTGGTTAGATAGTAACTTATGAAGACTTTTTTTCTTACAATATGGATAATAAATGTTGACAAGAGTGGAAACATCTTTCATAGTTTTTCATGCCTTTGATGATAAAGTTAGAATAGGGTAGTGATAGTAGGTAAGGAGAGAAGAGATTCAAGAATATTTGTACATAAGAATCTTTGATAATATATTAGATGTGAGAAACTCTAATTAGAGTGAGAAGACTCAAGAATGACATTCAGACCTTAGGCACCAGAGTAGGTAGCCAATCAAGAAGCAAAAATATAGTTATTAGCAGAGAGAGATGGTGCTATGTAGTTATGTCTATAAAGGGAATTAACAATACACAAAGAAGCACAAAGGCTTTTAATGTTTCCTCATTGGAAGATGGCAAATCAATGGGAATTTCCAAGTCTTTAAAAAAAAATCACCTTTCACTTTTGTTATTTTGTAAGAATGTATTCATTTTATGAACTTATTTTTAAATGATTCTAAAATTCTGACAATTACTAACTTGAATGTGTGTATATTATAAACTGGAATATAGTTAATAGAAGGGTCTTATTTTTATTATTAATTTTTCCATTTTTTTACTTATTTAAAACAGTGATGTCACTTTTAAATGATTTAATTATAGAAGGAATTCTAAACAGAAAATTACCAAGTAGTCATACAAAAACATAGAAGTCACTATTAACTTAGGAAGGGAAGTTCCAAAATAATGAAATATAAGCAGTTACTTGGTTCACTGAAGATCGCTATGATATACTTAAACTTGCTCTGATTCAAAACTTTCCTGTGCTTGTGATGAGAATATTATAATCACTGAACTCTGAGATCAACTTACCTAATTAATTTTTATTTGTCAGTTTCAATAAGCCTTTTCCCAACTTAATTCATCACCAGCTTGCTAATGTTTCTAATGTTTATGTTTCACTCAAATTTCTCTTTTGAGCCACAGACAGATTGGGTAGGGGTGATATTTTGAGATATGATTTAAAGTTTTCGCCTCAACTTTTTCTTATAATTTTTGTTCTGCTATCCATTCAAGCGCAATAATTTATTACTTCAGTGGTGGGATGTTGTAAAAAAAAAAAAAAAACACAAGTAAATCTTGGGACTTTTTGATTTCAACAGCATTGCCCTCAAGAGAGTGTAGGGAAGAACACAAAAGATAAAAAATGGATTTGGGAGTATATGCCTTTAGTCAAAGGGCACAGGTTTTCATTCTAGAGACTAGATTAAGTGTCTCTTGCCTGGGGAAGAAAATGAGTCAGAGTAAGCAAGGAAGCTGATATTGATGGGCCCCTCGGAAAGGTCTCTGTGGCCTCCCCTTCCTCCTCCCTCCACACACAAACCAGCACCAAGTCCTAAGGCAAGGTCTGGAATCCCAGAGCAGTGAGAAATGGCTCCCAGACTCTTTCCAGACACACTTAGTGTGTGTCAAGACTTACTACAAAGTAACATAATTTAAAACTGTGAAATACTAACTCCAGAATTGACGGCTACACATCCATGATATAGAGCAGGAAGCACAGAAAACAACAAACTATATAATTTATAACAGTGGCACTACAGAATGATGGGGAAAGGACAGTCCTTGCAATAGAATTGCTGGTTCAATTAAAATATGAACTTAAGAAAAATTGACTTTATTTCTACCTCTAATCAAAATGCCAATTCCAGGTAGATTATTTATCTAGATATGAAAATTAAAGCAATAAATATTTTAGAAGATAAGGTAAGAGTATCATGGCCTTAAGCGTAAACAACATAAAAACAACCCCAAACCTGCAAATGGCCTCAACACACTGTACAAAAGCTTTTAGCAGCTTCTGAGACTTTTCCACTCCATTGGGCACCATCTTGAGAATCATTTTTGGTAAGGACATCTTCCAGAAATAGCATTAATTACAATAACTATTGACATGATTCTCTGAATTACTTCTGATTTAATCACTCCCTTCAGTGAAGGCTGACTGCAGGTTCTTCACAGATGTAACTACTTCAATTTTTTAAGGGAAAAATCGTAGCACCACATGGAAAGTTTAGGGAGGGGATGCCTAACATTCTGAGATTAAGGAATTCTGTGCTCTATGCTATCTGTGCTGTTAGTTAATAAATGTCAATGTTTCAGGGCTACGTGCTCATCACCAAATGGGGGACAATAATGTCAATTTATATTTGATTAAAGGATATGGTAACTATAAACCCATTATTAAAATTCTAGGCATACTTCACAGGGAAATATGCAGGTAAATACAGCATTATTATAATGAAATATGCCCTTTATATATTTTTAGATGTAAAGGTAATTGACATAACACTCCTAGTACCTGGGAATTTATGCCTGCAAAACTAATTGCTCTAAGGAATTCCCAGGTATTTATAATCTGGTGGATACCTAAATAATAGAACCATACCTTTCTGGAGAACGAATTTAGAAATAGCATGAGTACATTTGAATTACAGAATATGAATTTTGAGAAAAATCCATTAAGTTAAGTGAGAATTAGTTACTGTTATATTGGCATTACTTATAAAAATAAGGGAAAAAATGTTTGAAATTTCAGATGGTGTGATTTTATCTATAGAAGGGCCAAACTAATCTATAACTAAATTATTAAAATCGACAAGTGAGTTTACAGGATTGGTAGCTACAAAATCAATATCAGCAAAAATTGTATTTCTCATAGCAGCAGAAAATTGTAGGAAGTTAAACTTGAAAAATACTTTTAAAAACACCAGAAACATGAATATTTAGGGGTAAGTCATACATGTGATGTCCAAGACCTTTTCCTAGAAAACTATAATCATCACTGAAATTAATTAACAAAGGGCTAAGTAAATGAGAGACTAGAAGATTCAAAACTATAGAAACACATCAGATTTTCCCCATAGCAACTTATATACTTGATGCACTTCCCCGTTTTTTCCCCTCTGCCATGTGTATGTTTATACATGTAAAAATTGGAAGCTGATTCTAAAATTTACATGGAAATACAAAGGGCAAGAAGAAACAACTCATTTTTGAAAAAGAACAGAGATGCAGCACAGAACACAAATTTTGTGGATAGCTTCTATTTTCCAAATTCTCTTTGTAAATGTCTTTACGACAGTCCCTTCCGAGGTAATATTATCAAAATGGTGACACCAGTCATTCCTAACTTCAGCACCCTTCAAAAGAAAACAGACTAGCAATTATCCATAGGTCATTAAATCTCTAAACCCAATGCTAGAGACCTCTCTGGACACAGGGACAAAGTAGGACTTCACGAAAAGAGCAGAGGAGCTGATTTTACTTTATCACATAGCTTGTTCCTCAGGTCAGTGCAGGACCAGACAGAGAAGGCCTCCTTGGGACTATAGGTCCTTCGTTGAGAACAGAGAACTTAAAATGCTCATCTAGTTTTCCCGGGGTTTGGGGACACTGCCAGGTACCTCCCATGAGGATCACTGGGAAGTCTGCCAGGATTGGGGAGGGGGAGAGAGAGAGAGAGAGAATCCCATCCAATCAAGGAAACTGCACAGTGATCCTGCCTACGCCACCACCCCACCAAGGATAGTCCCCACTCCTGCCCAGCTGCAGAATACAGTTGGAGGCCCCTTTCCCAGGGCTTGGACAACAGCCTTAGCCCACAGTAGAGCACCATCAGAGACCTACCTGATTATGAAGCCCAGTCTGCTATCCCACCCAGCTTCAGGGCATCGTCTACAATCCTGTCTGACTATCTTAGGTGTTGTCTGGTCATAAAGGGCTGCCTGCAGTCTTGCCTAAACATGGAAACCAGACACTATCAGTAATATCTAGTCAAGGAGCACCACCTGAGGACCTACTGGACCAGGAGCTGTTGTGAAACCCAATCCACAGTTTTGCCTAAGCATGCAATCCAATAGGTTCTGTAAGGGAACAAAATTTGTGACTCCACCTGAAACATATCACAAGGTGAGCAGATCAAGAAGTCTACCAAGTGATTCCACTTGAGCACAGGGTCCAACCAGAAAACCCAGTCAACCGTGATGCTCAGAAAGAAGCACTTCTTCCTCACCTCAGAGTCCACTCTACTAAAGACCAGAATAACAAGCCTCACATGCTCATGGATGTTAACAACTGATCCATTTAGTATTTCTAAGCTGAGTTGATTGGTGAAGTTCTTTCTCAGTTGAAGTGAACCTGTAAAGTCTGGAATGTGAGCCCAGTTACTCAAAAACATATCAAAGAAAGCCACAAGGATAACCAAATAATCAGTCAAAATAATACAACACACACAAAAATAATAAACCTTCAGTAACTGATAGAGACGTTTGGAATGTTTGACAATGAATTCAGAAAAATCCCCTGAAAGGAGGGAACCACACGAGCACACAGCCAGACAACTTTCTTAAACTAAGAAAGCAATACAATTAGTTCAACAAAGAAATGGAAACCATAAAAAAAGACAACCCAAAATTCTAGTGCTAAAGAATATGACTGAACTTCAGAATTTAAGAGCTATTTAACAGAGATTGACTAAGCTGTAGTCTTTAAGTCATTTAAAATCACCCAATCAGGAAGGAGAAAAAATGAAAAAGAATGAAGAAATCCCATGTAATCTATGTAATACCACTAAAAAAAAAAAGTATACATTTTGGGAACCCCAGAAAGAGAAGAGAAAGGGCAGAAAATCTACTTGTGGAAATAATGGGTGAAAATTTCACAAATGTGGGGAAGGAAATGAACATCCAGATAAGTGGGTTCAAAAGGACTGCAAACAAAATACACCAGTCATCAGCTCATATTTACAACTGCCTTTAATCCTTTTTCTTCAGAAAGTTCTTCATTGCCATCTGATTCCAAGCACACTTGACTGTGATGCTATTACTTCTTAATTTTTTTTTGTTTGTTTTGTTAAGCTGCTTCTAGGTTGCTATAAAATGTTTTTGACATTCTAAGTTTGCTTTTGGTATATATGATACTTAGAATCTCTTGCAAACTTTCAGTGTTTGATATCTGTAAGTTTTGAGGAATGGCAGAGATTAAAGGACAGTTGCCAAAGTGAATTTTGAGTCCAATTATAAAATTTGACATTTTGCTGTTTTTGAAATCCCTTTTCATTGGGTATTGTATTTTTATTTTGCTTTTTGTTATTCAAACACGAGTGATGTGGTGATGTCTTCCCAGAAAGGAAACTCACCACAGAATACATACTTCAGCAACATCAAACATGGCTTGTGAAACCACAGAAGCTAGGGATACTGTTAACAACCTGATTGGGAGGTCTGACCCTAAAACATCAACCAAATTGTCTACTCCCACTTAAACTTTCATGAATCAGCATAAACCAAGAGCCAAGATGATTTGGGTTTCTATTTTCAGTGTATAATTTAGTTCCTTGAAAGGATATTGAAATATTTATATAGTAAACATCTAGACTTAGATCAATACAATTTTCCTGTTATGGTGGCTGTTGTGTTATTAATATTCAAAAATAAAAGTTGTATTTTAGAATTTTAAAAAATGTCATTCTTTACTAACCACCAAGTAACAACATCAAATAATATCCTCAAACCTTAAATCTTTATCAGTGTGTTAATTTAGAATGTAGCGTAGTGTGAACATAAGATACTTTCCTCCTGGGGTTTATGCCTGATGGTGAGTTTTAGGGGAATCCTTTAGGATATTGTTTCATTAACCAATTTTCAGGAGAGACCAGAGAATATCAGAAAGAAAGAAATTTGGAGTATTCCAGAAAATTCCTACACCAGAGATAAAGGGAGTGTGGCAAATTGAGTACAGCAGAGTACTTGTCTTTATATAAATATGTATATAAATATATATTAAATATTTATTTATTTATGCTTATAGAACTGGGGTCCAGACCACAGGTGTGGTAGGTGAGAGTATTCACCAGAGACAGAGTGGGGAGCAGAACAGGCAGACTGACAAAGTACACTGCTGAGGAGAGCAGCAGGGAGACAAGAGAGGTCTGTTGCGCCATGTGGATCACCTCTTGGATCAAACTTGCACTGAAGTGGCTGCAGCTGGCTTGCAGTGCTGCATCCTAACCCATTGCACCATCATGTAGGGCCCAGAAGTTCTTCTTAAGGGAGGATGGAGAGGAGTAGGACAGTCCTTGAAATTACTGCCCACCCTAAAATAAAAAGTAATTTGGCGTTTACTTCCATTTTTCCAGTAAGACCAGTACCTGGACATTGAGTTACCAAGGAGGGTCCTTTACCCATTCAAGATCCCGGAGAAGTGATAACAAGATGGGACACTGCAGAAGGTGGAACAGGGTTCTGGCTATGAGCAGAACACAAGGCCTGCTGTCTCCTGTGAAGAGCACTGTGGCTCCTAGCTCCTCCATACCGGTCAGGGCAGAAAATATTAAATTTGAGCCCCCACACATGTGAAGTGTCTTGTTCATGGCAAAGAAAATCGACCCAGAAAATGACTGTTTTCTCTTCTTCTGTTCTATTTTTGCTCTCCAGGCCAATATGTCCTGGGAATTTCAGGTTGTATAAGAATTGAAACACTTTTGAGAAAGAGCAAAGCACACGTCCCTTCAACATTCCCTCGATCCATCTCCTTCATAATTTTCCATCTTTTGAGATAATTTTATTTGTGAAGCATCTCTCTGCTTCTCTGTCCCCATCCCTTACTTATACCACTCAAGGCCCCATTATTACATAAAACTTAATCCTAAGTCACATCCTCTCTCACAATATAGAGAGTTGAATGTCTTCCTTCATCTATTTGTAGTTCCTCTAGGGATTCACTATAACCCTCTAGCACATCACCGTGGAGCCAGCTCTCTCTGCTCATTCTCTGCATCAGACACATCCCTCCAGGCTTCACAGGGAGCTGCTCACTGGTATCCTCACAGACACAGCCAGAGGCAGCTATTCCTGAGCCTGCTAGTTCTATTTCCTACCTGGACTCACTTTCTCCTCCAGTCTGCCTTATGGAAACAACCAAAATTATGTCTGGAGGTTGCAAATAAGATTGTCAATTTTTATTAAGATAACATTGGTTTACAACTTAATATAATTTTCAGATATACAGACTTAAGCATAAACATCTGTTTATACTATATTATCCTGTCACCAAACGTCTAATATCTGTCCATCATGATACAATTGACCCCTTCTACTGAAATTACCCACCCCCATTTCTTTGCTCATTTGGTAGCAACTATTTCATTTTTGTAGTTTTTTTTTTTTAAGATTTATTTAAAGAACTGGGGCACAGACCAGAGGTGTGAGGAGTAAGAGAATTCACCAGCGACAGAGTGGAGAGCAGAACAGGCAGATCGACGAAGTACACTGCTGAGGGGAACAGTGGGTGAGACAGGAGAGGTCTGCTGCGCCATGTGGGTCACCTCCTTCGCCAGGGATCAAACTAGTGTAATAGTGACTACCAGTGTTTTACAGTGCTGTCCTTTAACTTGTTGCACCACTGGGGGGAGTGGGGGTTTATTTCATTCTTTCTTTTATAACTGCATATGCATTGAAATCATGCGTTGTTTGTTTCTGTCTCACTTAGCATAATACCCTCTAGGTTCATCCGTATTGTTGCAAATGGCAGGAACCATTCTTTCTTACAAGCTAAGTTGTGTTCCTTGGGCACATCCTTTTTGCCCATTCATCTGTTGATGGCAAGTTAGTTGTCTCCAGCTAGTGACTATCGTGAATAACATTGCCATGAACACTGGGGTGTTGTTCCTCTTTGAATTAACGTTTTCATCTTTTTTTAGATAAACACCCAGCAGGAGTATAATAGGGGCATATGGTGTTTCTATTCTTATTTTTTTGATAAATGTACATTGTTTTCCATAATGACTGCCAATTAATTTACAATTCCAAAACTGGGAGTAGAGAGATAAAGAGATGTACGACCGCTTCATGGAAATCAGTGAATGCACTAAAATTATACTCAAAAAGATTGTCAGTAGATTTCAACATACTCTCAAAAGACTCTACACTGTTATGTGAGCCTACCGACCTCCTCACCAAATAAAACCCTGTAAATCTCACTGTGTTGACAGGCAAGGCCCAACACAACCAGGCAACTGTAGCCCATGAGGTGCTGAAGGGAAGGAGCATTAGATTCTGGGGATGTGGTAAAGTAGGTTTCAGGGTTAGTTTTGGGGTTCAGTTCTGGCTTGATTATCTAATTGACTGGTGAGGAAATACATTCTGTCTGAAATTTATTTGACCAACCTGGTGAGTGGAATAACATTTCTCTTAAGATCGTCTTAGGTAGTAAAACTACTAATAAAGTAACAGGAAAATAACAGACACTCTAGTTTAGACATCCAAAGATAACCTCAATCTTTCTAAGGATGGTACTCTCACCATCATGAGTGCTAAATCTCTCCTTTATCACTTGGAGTTATTACTGCTTCAAGGTACAAAAGTCCACTTTAACTTGTCTAAATCAGTCAAGGGGCTATATTAGCTCCTGTAGTTCAAAAAGTTCAGAGTGCAATGACTCTAGTTACAATTTTCTACTATACTCTCAGCTCTGTCCTTCCCTTTACATCACTTTCTCCTTCAGGATGGTTCTCTTCATGGTGACAAAGTGACTGAACCTCACACCATCTGGAAACTGTAGAGGATTTGTGTCCTAGAATTCTCAACCATGACCAAGTTTCCTTCTTCTTGGGCTGAAATTCACTCATTTATCCATCCTTGAGCCAAACTCTGCAGTTTCTGTTACACCTTTAGTTTTAAGTATTTCTTAAGCCACTGTGCCTCCTAGAAAAATCCAAGATCATAATGAAGAGCAATATTTAAAATATTTAACAATCAAGATAGCATGGGCAACAACTAATCTAAACACATACCAGCCCAATCAGACCAGATGCTGGTTGGAAACAACCTGTGCTCTTGACCAGGACTGTTAGCAGAACTGAGATGAAAATGGTTTGCAGAGTTTTCCAGAACCCACTGTGCAAACCTACTCAATTAAGTTAGGACTCATTGTTCTTCAGATCATCTTTTGAAGCTAGTAAATCAGGATTCAGTAAGTATTGCCTACAAATAAAATTCACCTTGAAAAATAGGATATGAACAAAGGCAGAAGATAGAGCAGCTATCACATTTTTTGTTCTTGCTAAAGAAAGAAATTACTGGAGAGGAAAAATACTACTTCTGACTCAAAAAATGATTCTAAGATATCCACTCACATACACAGAAACAGTCTGTGTTGATGGATCTTCAATTATTTCAAGTCATTTTTAAAAGTTTAGCCATCATAATCAATTTTTGTTCTATGGCATGATTATAGACGATTACCAAAGCTGTTCTCCAGCTTCATTTCACATGAAATTATGCACAGTTCTCAAATTCAGCACAGGAGTTCAAACTGTATCACAAAGCAAAGCCTCATATTATAAAGCAAGGGAACTGGGCGCCTTAACTTTTCTTTTCCACCAAGTTTTGTTTCCTCAGTGATGTGTCTGGAAGCTCTCCAGACCACAACGGGATGAGGGAGTTGTGAGGTGAGTTTGGCACATGAACTTCACTGCAGTTTCAAGGGTATATCAGAGTAATAAAGTGAGTGTGCTGGAATGTGAGTTGCAATTGGTCTCTTATCTCATGTAGTGTTTTCTTTAGAAAGCAAATTAAAAAGAGAACATGTGTCCAGATTAGCTGGTTTGGAAACCCTCAGTTAACTTGAAAATGTGAAGGGGCAATATTTCTCTCAGAAGTGAGGGTAATTTGTCAATACTGTCTTGGTCTCCAACAGGTACATTTACCAAAGGAGTTTCCCAAGGAGAATAACTTCTTTTAGAAAGATCACATTCAATAAGTTACACATGCACATCATGGTCTCATTTCAGTCATTCATACCATTCAAGAAATAGCTATTGAATATCCATGGCTGCCAGCCAGTTTTCTAACTCCTGAGGGTGTAGAATACAGCCAAATAGCGTAAGTCAAATCCTCTTGAAGTCTGCACCCCAGAAAGAGTTAGACATAAATATGCAAGCTTATTAAAACATCTCAAACAAATAAACACAAAATGTTGTCAGATGATAGTAAGAGATGAAAAACTATAAACAGGTCTAAGGAACCGAGAGAGGGATGGGGTGGCAAAGTGGAGGTGGGGGAGGCCAGGGTTTGCTGTATTTGAGTAGAATCCTGAAGAAAAGGAAAGAAGCTCTGAGATTTCTGGACTAACATGTTCCAAAACAGATGGCAAGCTCAGTGCTCACAGGTAAACCTCCCAATAACTCTGTGGTGCGGATAGAAAGGGTGATTTAACCTTCAAATGTGACAAGAGAAAACTGGAAATAAAAGAACTCTGTATCCAACCCAAGAATAAAGCTCTTACCTTGGAACATCTAGTCCTTTTTTCTAGAAACAACAAGTATTAAATAAGTGCTTTTCTAGCTTTCCAGACTTACTTTTTTGGGTGAGATGCTTTCTTCAAATGAAATGTATAATAAAAATGGAAATGGTGAAAAGTGAACACATAACCCCCAGACCTTTCCTCTGAGGAACCATTGCAACTCCCACAGGCCCCAGGCACCTGACACTGCTTCAGTCATTGCCACTCCCCTCGCCCCACAACAAACCATAACTGGAGGCAGGAAGAAGCAGGAGAGGGTGTAGTGAAACATAGTGGCCCCTCCTCTCTGTGTGGATTAATCTCCAAGATGCCACTGGATGCCTGATGCCATGGATAATTCTGAACTCTATCCTTTTTTCCTATTAAACTTTCTGATAAAGTTTAATATATAAATTGGACACGGAGATTTACTACTATGAATAAAATAGAACAATTATAATAATGTGCTATAGTAAAAGTTATGTGAATGTTCTCTCCCTCCCTCTCAAAATTTCTTAGGTAGATAATATTTTTGGACCCTAATTTACTGTAGGTCATTGAGAACATGGCAAGTCCAAGCGTGGATAAGGGCCAGAGAGATGAAAAAACCAACCAACAAGGAAGATTCTGACAAGATCAGTCACCATCCCTTGTGTTTAGACATGAAGAAGCATTTTCTTTCTTTCAAGATCCAGTGTAAAGGTTCCTCATTTCTGAAGTATGGGGACATTAAATGTCTATTGCTCCATAGCTTAGTGGTTTAAAACATTCAGCAACTTGTCACATAAGTCACCCCACAGCACAGCTCCTAACAGAACAGTTGGCTTCACTCAGTGAGAGAAGAAAGCAACGATGAAGCCAGAAAGTTGGTGACTTTCCCTCCCTTCTGCTTCTAGTTTTTAAAAAAGAATCACTGGGTCAGTCTCACACTGAAGAAGAGAGATGTGAACATCAGGAAATGGGGCATTTTAGAGACTGCCCCCACAGGGATGTGTGCACAAGTTGAAGCTCCATAAATTCACAGAGTCCTTACCATGCTTTATCTATACTTTTAGTCTTTTTAGTCCATTCTGCTTCCTGACTTCATAACAACATAATGGTACATATGCTTTGTTTCATCAGTTGTTTTAAATATGGAGCCCTTGTTTTATATCTTGTATGTTTTTTTTCCAGTGTTAAGAAATAGAATTTCTTTTGTAAAAGGACTCTATTCAGGATTTTTGTTGTTTGATTAATTGTAATTCTACTTTGTCACATACAGAAATATCAATTATAGAGACTACCAAAATCTTTCACACCCTTACTGTCAGTATAAGGGAAGTCACAGGAAGCTCTAGAAAGGACCACAAGCTCATTTTGTGGCCAACACAGAAAAAAAGCCTGATCTGTTCCTGTGCTAAGTAATTATCACCATCAGTTTTCCTGAATTACCTGTAGAATGATGATGTAGACTGTACTGAAGGAGTTTGCTCACCTGCCTGCTCTCTTTTCTACACTGAAAATTTTTAAAAAATATTTATTTGTTTATGCATACAGAACTGGGGTACAGGCCAGAGATGCAGGGGCAGTGAGAGGATTCACCAGAGACAGAGTGGGGGCAGAACAGGTGGATCAAGGAAGTACACTGCTGAGGGGAGCCTTGGGCAGGTCAGGAGAGGTCTGCTGCACCATGTGGGTCACCTCCAGGGCGGGGATCAAACTCATGCTGAAGTGGCTTTAGCTTCTTAGTGCTGTGCTTTAACCCGCTGCACCACCAGGAGGGCCTTCTACACTGATTTTTTTTTAAGTTTTATTTATTTATGTATACAGAACTGGGGTACAGGCCAGAGGTGCAGGGAAGGTGAGAGGATTCACCAGAGATAGAGTGGGGAGCAGAACAGGCAGATCAAGGAAGTACACTGCTGAGGGGAGCAGCGGGCGGGTCAGGAGAGGTCTGCTGCACCATGTGGATCACCTCCCAGGCTGGATCGAACTCATGCTGAAGTGGCTTTAGTTTCTTAGTGCAGTGCTTTAACCCGCTGCTCCAGCAGGGAGGGCCCTACACTGAAATTTTTTAAAGAAGCTTTCAAAGGAACCGAGGAATCTACCAAAATAACCATATTTAAGTACGTAAAAGCATTATTACAATCTTCATGTGATAATTCAATTTAAAAGAAGAATTTGTAAGTAATAGAAGTTTCAAAGGATTCTGGACATCAAACATCAGCTCTTTTAGTCGGTCCAAAGTGTGGGATAGAGTTCAGTGAGTACTGTCCAGAAGTTTCTGTAGCGAGGCATGTGCTCTCACACCCATGTAGAATAGAATGTGAAATCAATAAGAGAGAGTGGAGAGCGGCTACTCAGCAGAAGCATCTTTCAATAGCTTTGCTTAGCTTACCATCTATGTTATGAAAAATAAGTGAATTGGTGGGGTTCCAATATTAGCTTTGCTCTAGTTGACTTCATGCTAGAAGCAAGTAGGAAGAAGAAACTCACAGGGAGGGAGATTTAAGGAACTAAACTTGCTGGAGCAAATATGTCAATCCCATCAGTACCCAGTTTTTTGCTCTCTCCCCACTCCCCTGGATCCCTGGAGAAGGCTTGAGCACAGGGGATTTTAAAGAAACAATCCCAGAACATTGCCAACATTCCTAAAAGGACATTACATATTCCTACATCACTTAAAACATTCATGCTATATGTAACACTTCACAGCTCCGTGTAAATGTCTTCTACTAAACCACATGTATTTTGCATTGCTGGGAAGTCACTCCATCCACAAGGGGCTAGGGGGTGCCTTGAAATGATACCAAAACTGTACTTTCTTGGGTCTCTTTTCTACAGCTTTGACTGTAAATATCTCTGGAAAGGGAAAGTAGGATTGGACTTTCAGGAAGATGGACCACTGTAGCTTGAGATAAGTGGATGGTTTATGCTAGGAGCAGTATTTTTTGGGCATTTTTAGGTAATTAAAACACCACTTTTCTCTGGCTTCTGTCCAAAATAGGGGAAATGATAAATAGCTTTATTATGAGTATTCCACTCTTAAAAAAAGGAGCTTTGTTAACTCCAGCAAATCCTTAAGCTACCAGTTTCCTTATCTTCTCATAGCAACTATTATATATTCTGTTAGCATATCTTTCTCCTTCGCCACAGTTAACATAGTGGTGGATTTATAGTTGTTTGTGTGATTCCTTTATTTAAGAGGACAGGTTTTAGAGCCAAATTGCACAGGTTAAACTTCTGAATCCACCTCTTACCAGCCAGCTGACCATGCAAGTTGATAGTTCTGTACAGCTATTTTCTCATCTGAAACAGAGAGACAAAAATCCCTACCTCAGAACTGTGAGGGTTAAACACGTAGAGGAAGATGACCTGTCAGCTTTCCTAGCAATGCCGTCCACACAGTAAGTGCCTACTGGATGTTAACTACTTGACTTGTTTTTACTCTGACAGCTTCAAATTTTATGAGAGGAGGCCTATCAGTGCTTGATTTCCATCATAGCATCATATCAAAGACCCTTCAAGTAAATATTTGGTGAGTAAGTGAATAAATAATTTGTAAGACTTCACACAGATTTACATATATACCACTTTTGAAGCAACTTCAGACAGTGAAGTCAGTGTGGAAGGAGGTTGACTCTGAAACATGTGACGTGTGACCGAAATACAGTATTATTAACTATAGTGGAATAGCACATGGTTCACATTGACCTTACCCATACTAGGCTTTGATGACTTTCCTACAAAGACTTTCCCAGATAACAATCGAAATGACCATATATCTTAACATTAAATGAAAAATGATGAGGTGATCTTGAAAATTTTTTGCATCATTTTGAAAAGAATAACTCTCAGATATTATAATTCAGAAAATGTCGGTGTACTAATATTCCCAAACACAATTCAAAATGACTGAATAAAAAAAGGGGGGGCTTCAAAGAATATACTGAAAGTTTACAGTATTTTTAAAGGTTTCCCTGAAATTGCCTCCTTTATACTGTGCCATTTCTGTAGGCAAAGAGCAACTATATGATCACCATGGTATGATAGTGGAAAAGAGTAATAGGTAATTGGGAAATTTGGCTTTCTTATGCATCATAATTAGGGGTTCTGGGAGCATTCTTTTGAAGTAGTTCTTTTCCTATTTCCGTAAAGTACTTAAAATAAATGAAGTCTATTTACACAATGATTAGAATGAAGACTTAAAATGCAAATACTCTTATTGACTTCCAGTTAAAATAAAGTTGTTAATGACTGATGTGCCATTTCCTGAAATGATTTTGAGAGGAGACAAAGAACAAGGAAGTTCTTGGTACAACCAATTATATTAAATATTAAGAGTAGGGAGGTTGTTGACTGAAAAGAGAAATGTCAATATAATAATCTTTGCCAATAAAACCTCTGATTAAACTTGAAGATAAAGTCATAAATGTTTTCTAAAAATAAACTGTTGGAAAAGATTTCTTCCCTTAGATTTTCTTAGGGTTGTTTCCACTCTATTTTTAATCTACACTGTGGGAAATAAAATATTCTTTTATTATGTCTCATCAAAGTATCCTCAGTTTTTTGCTCCTACTGATTTTGGCAGAGATAAGAGAACTTCAATAACATAAATATTGTCATTGAGTTATTGAAAACAATAGGTAGAAATGATAAGGCATATATATTTATTTTGTCAATCGATGGATACATGAATGGATAGATGAATAAAAGAATGGGGAGGAGGAAGCAGATCTATAGCTTGATGAATGGGCACAGCTTTCCTCATAGGAAGTCACAGCCAGAAGGGCACTATTTTGCAGAGAGGATTTGAAACACTCAGACTACATGTAAGCAGCATTTATTTTAGAACTTTTTTTTAGTACAATGGTGGCTTGTGTTGGCACCAAGAGTTTGACTTATGTTAATACTTTTTCAGTTTCCAGATTAAGTTTGAAAATAAATTTGTATTTAATGAACTAAATGGGGATGGTTAAGAGGATGCCAAGGTGTAGGCCCTCTGCTCAGCCACATTCTCAACACCTATTATTTTCTGATTGACAATTTAACTTGTCCTTTTTAATGCCAATTCTACTTGATTTTTTTTATTTTTTGGTTAAAAATGGCATTCTTGACTACTCATAACTGGAAACAGTTCTTGGGATTTCTCTTTTCATTTCACCCTCCAGATCTTTTTTTTTTTTTCTTTTAAAAAAGATTTATTTACTTATGTATACTAGATCTGAGGTACAAGCCAGAGGTGTGGGGCCAGGGGATGGTGATGAGAGGATTTACCAGAGACAGAGTGGGGAGCAGAACAGGTGGATTGACTGGAGCACATTGCTGAGGGGAGTAATGGGAGGGTTAGTAGAGGTCTGAAGCACCATGTGAGTCAGTTCCCTGGCTGGGGATTGAACTTGTGCTGCCGTGGCTGCAGACAGCTTCATAGTGCTGCGCTTCAACCAGTTGTGCCACCAGGGAGGGCCCCAGATCTTTTTCTATCATTGGCTTAATGATTTATCTTTTTCATATATCTATGTATCTATATATATTTTTTCTCAATCTCCCATACTGCTGTTTCTCACCTCTTAAAGGTGTATCCATTAAAGGTCATATTTATTCTTGATCACCTGTTTACTGAAAACCTATCCCACCTTTCCAACACTGTATGAACATTTTTGTTTAGAAATTTTACTGGTGACTTACATTTAACAACGAAACTCATTGTTTTCTATGAATTGGCTGTTTCATTTGACTTCCTTTTGTTTTTTTGAATGCCATTTTTTTGAAGTTACACTTATTAATATTAGAGTGAAATGTAACAAGAATGACTAGAAACTGGAAACCAAACTGATGATTGGGGATTATTCCAAGTACAAGTAGAGACAAGAAGTCTGGCCAACTCATATCTTATATCCCTGTGACTCTGAATGATCTAGAAGATATTCTGAGCTTTATGATTTTTTCTTTTGCTTAGGTTATTTTGGTTTTGGATTTGATGTTTATTGCTTTTCTGTTTGCATTTTAATCCTGAGTAGATTATCAAATCTAGGGTCCAGGGAGTAAAATCGGGATTTTATCACAGAAACAAAAGTAGAAGACATCAGGGTCTTAGTCAGTGCAAATTACTTAGCTCGCCTGAATGCCATGCTCTTCATAAGTTCAGAAAATGGAGAATGGTGAACCTGTAGGGATTAAACACAATACAATTCCAACATTTGACACATAGTATTGCTCAACACTTACTAGTTATGTCAGGAGAAGTACCATATTCTTGCCTTTACTCACAGGCAGCTGTTGTGAATGAGCTACTTGGAGCTAGCGGTAAAGCTAAGTAACATGGAGGAAACCCATGTAGAGATACTTGCAAGAGACATGTGAGTAAGAGACACATGGGAAAACATTCCTTGGCAGACACAGTGGCAGCCATAATCTTGGTTTGTATTTTTATTTTGCTCTTCCCCCTCCCCGCCAGACTTGCCTGACCTCCTTTGACCTTTACTTGCTCTTCCCTATCAGAAGGTAGCTTTAACTGTGGCAAGCTTTTGGGCCTCGGTAACCCTGCTTCTGGCCAATCTTGTTTGGCTGAGCACTTGTCTACAAGGATTGTGTAATTTTAGGAGTTTTATTAGGAAACTTATTAGGAATAGCCTCTTCTCTTCCCTTTCAATGCATATCAATTTTAGTAAAGTTTATCACATTAATAGTCTGCTTCCTTTGTCTTCAAGTACCAGATGGCAGAACCTTATTTTAGAGTGTGTACTTCTTTGTTCGAGGTCCCCGGCCTCGTAGGCCCCAAACACTGACTAGCAGTTACTATTAATATTAATATTAACATTGCCCTTACTACTTGATTTCAGAGTATGGACCTGAGCTGTCTTCAATTATTTTCTATATCTAACAACCCTATGTCTAATCAGACATTTATTCTGTCTGTCCCACAGTCTTCTTTATAGCTTTTCATAGATTCTTCTTTAGGGCAAGTCCTGAAATGCTCTAGAAGGAATCTGCCAGTGGTGTCACAACCTAAAGATTTTCTTTCATAGGCAAAACTCATGCTATGATTCCCTACGCAAGTACCCTGGACCGGTTTACCTCTGCTTTCTAGATATGATCTACTAGTCTCATCATGACACTCAGAGCCATGCCCATTATAATGACATTCTATATTTCCAGGCTAGAAAAAATGGTCAAATTTTCCAACTCACTATTTGGGAACTCCCTTTACTCATTTTTACTCATTTTTGACTCATTTGCTTTCATCATATGTTTTCCCAGTACCTTTTCCTTCTTTGCTCTCAAACCTTTTTAAAATATATATATATATATTTATGCATACAGAACTGGGGTACAAGCCAGAGGTACAGGGGTGGTAAGAAGACTCACCAGGGACAGAATGGGGAACAGAACAGGCAGCTCAATGAAGTACACTGCTGAGCGGAGCACAATGCTGAGGGGTGAGTCAGGAAAGGTTTGCCACACCGTGTGGATCACCTCCAGGGCTGGGGATCAAACTCGCACTGAAGCAGATGTGGCTAGCTTAAAGTGCTGTATCCTTACAGTTTGCGCCATAGGGGAGGGCCCAAATCCTAGAGACTTTTTAAGTCTCAACTTAAATTACACCTTCTGAATCCTTCATCAAATGACTCTAGTTCATCAGTCTTTGACTCAGAATTTATAGCACTGTCTGCTGCATTGGCTATTGGACTTGTACATCAACCAAATCACTTTGTAGCTTGTGTTGTTATTTAAATTCCCCATCATCATTTGCATCTATCATATAAACTATTTTAAGTCACCAGCATTGTTCACAATTTGATTTAGGTACTAGCGAAGAGCATAAATACTCCATGCAACTTGGAATAAATGCAAATTTTGTATTTATATTCAATATATGGCTTTCAATAACCTAAAATATACTAATCATGCTATTGATTTGGGATATAAAAAGACTCAGACATAGATCAAGATCTCACAATCAAATGGGAAATGTAGATAAGTAAATAATTAAGATGAAGCAGAAATCCTACAAAATACACATACACAAAATCTATGCTATCTATCTAGCTATAATCTTATAGATATAAGACACCTTAGTTCTGCTTCAGTGGAAGGAAAGATATTTGACATCTGAGAGTATAATGCTTGAGTTGTAGAGGAAGGATAAGGATGAATTCTTCACATTGGGAACAGCTGAGGAGAGCTTTTGAGAAACAGGGAACAAACACACACACACATGCACAGACAGGGATACCTGAGAATAACTTTGGTAGAATATTGCATGCATGAGCTATAAAGTGAGGGGTGGAAGAACCCAGAGATCACTGCATACAGAGAATAGGTGGAAATTGACCTGAAACTCAGAGGGTGAACTCTGTTCCCCGCCCCACCACAACACAAGATTACTTAAAAAATATTTTGTGTTCCACAAACATCAAAGTCTTGGGACAAAGACTTTTTCCTTTACTCTATTTTAACCTTGACTATATACTTTTAAAGGACATTTGAATCAGAACTTCTGAATAAGACATAAAATATGCAAAACAAAGTGGTATGGTGTCCATCCCTAAGGTATAAGTACAGCTCTCAGGCTTGAGAACTGGAAAGGAGATCACTGTGTTCCAGTCTTATTTCTGACTGAAAGAGACTGAATGGTAGAAGACACAACTCACTTATTTTTCATAGCAACACTATAAGGTAGGTACTTTTGTATTTTATTTTGTAGATGAGGAATTGAAGTTCAGAAATTTAGGACATAGTTAAGACTAGCTCATAAGTGGCATTAGGACGTTTGCAGTCTATTTCTAGAATCTGTATTAACCTTGCCTTTAGGATACTTAGATGACCTACAAAAGTGAACATGAATTTTAAGGGGAACAGTTTACCTTTCCCATAAGATAATTTATCTTAATAGACTTAACTTTCACATTCAACATTCTTAATTTCATGAATTCCTTTAAGAATCTGGAAAAATCATGAATACTGTACAGAAAAATAGTCTATATTCATAACATTAAAATCTGCATGCCACTTCCATCATTTCATAGACCTTCAGATTAAAAAAGTCTGTTTCCTCATTAAGGCCTATTGGGTGACATAAGAATGCTCACTATCAGTCTGTTAAGGGAAATCAATTCTTTAAATTGTATATTTTACCACTGCTTTTCACCACTTAAAAGTCCAACAAAGGTTTATCAAGTTCTTGAAACTCTATTGTGATTCAGTTCAAAATATTCAACACAGAAAACTTAGTAATTAACTGTTGTCATGGCTGCTCATGTGACAACAGAAGAGCGCGCAACACAAAAACTTTCTGGTTATCACTGATCGTCTAAGCCCAGAGGTACAAGAAAGGGAAGGCAGTTAACTATGTTTTGGTTTCCAGTCAGTTGTTTCTTTAAAAAAGGAGCTATTTTGGCACTTTTTTTTTTTTTTTAAAGATTTATTTATTTATTCATACAGAACTGGGGTACAGGCCAGAGGCTCAGGGGCGGTGAGAGGCTTCACCAGAGACAGAGCGGGGAGCAGAACAGTCAGATCGACGAAGTACACTGCTGAGGGGAGCAGCGGGCGGGTCAGGAGAGGTCTGGCTCGCCATGTGGTCTCCTCCGGGGCAGGAGGCAGGCGGGAATCGAACTCATACGGAAGTGGCTTCAGATTCTCAGTGCTGTGCTTTAACCCGCTGCGCCACCAGGGAGGGCCTATTTTGGCACTTTTTAAGACAACTAACAACAAATGTTGGTGAGGATGTGGAGAAAAAGGAACTCTCCTGCACTGCTGGTGGGAATGCAAATTAGTACAACCACTATGGAAAACTGTTTGGAGGTTTCTCAAACTGCTAAAAATGGAGCTTCCATTTGACCCAGCAATCCCACTCCTAGGTCTCCACCCACAGGACATAAAAACACTGATTCAAAAAGACACCTGCATCCCCATGTATATTGCTTTATTTACAATAGGAAAGACATGAAATCAACCCAAATGCCCAAAAGTAGATGATTGGATTAAAAACATGTGTTGCATACACACAGTGGAGTACTACTCAGCAATCAAAAAAGATAAACTTATGCTTTTTTGCAGCAATATGGATGGAGCTGGAAGTGATCATGCTTAGTAAAATAAGTCAGAAAAAGAAAAAACAGGATGGTTTTATTCATAGCAGGAGCATAAAGGGCCAGGGGAAAAATAAATAATAATGAACACTATATACCAGAGATATTTTACAGGGGTGGAGTGGGGAATGGGATCGAAAACAGGGATGGATGAAGTATACTGGACTATGGTGATGGCACATGGGTGATTTGGTAATGGGAAACCCACAAGGATTACAACTGAGATGGAAAATGGCACAAAATGATGTAAAAATAAACTATTATATTAAAATTTAGAAAAAGCTATTTCTTTTTAAATCAAATCTTGACCATTTTTTCCATTTCATATTGATAGGTGCATTATAATCAAAAAGCAGCTAATGAAAAATTATGTATTTTAGCAATATTTTAAATTTGCATTATTTGATTCAAGAGCAGATGCACAGATACAAGGTTATTTTATGACTTTAAAAAAGTCTAAAGATGTGGTCCACGCTGGTGGCACAGCAGGTTAAAACATGTACTAAGAAGCTAAAGCCACTTATGCATGATTTCTATTCCCACCCTGGGCGGTGACCACATGGCATGGCAGACCTCTCTTGACCAGGCCACAGCTCCCCTCAGCAGAGTCCTTCATCCATCTGCCTGTTCTGCTCTCCACTCTGTCTCTGGTAAATCCTCTCACTGCCCCTGCACCTCTAGCCTATAACCCAGTTCTGTATGCATCAATAAATAAATAATAATTTAAAAAGTCTAAAGTCAAATTTCTTAGTACTCCCCAAAAAACATTAAGGGAAGATATAATCTGAATTTTTAAAAATAATATGAACCACTGAAGTCAGCAAGGTAAAATGTGTGTGTGTTTAAACTGGTCAATAAATTAACAAAATTCTTTATTGCCTGAAACAATTTTACCTATCAAACTTCCACAAGCTGGTCAGATATGTTTTGCCAATTTCAGTTCCATACCTAAATTAGTTCTTTTCCTTAACTTAAAAAGAGATTCATTAAGAATGTATAAGCATTGATGTAAATGCATCAGGGAAATGGCAGTGAGACAAATTAGATCAACTATTTCTTAGTTGAATTTAGTTAATTCTGTTCCAAATGTTAAATAGAAAAATTCTAAGTTAATTTTAAAGATCTAATTAATGTCATTAAAGGATTCATGTGTTGGGCAGCATTTCATCTAGCAAGTAGAAAGGTGTGAAGTGAGGAACTTTATAAAAAGGGTCTTCCTAATCAGAAGGAGGGTGGGACAAGGTTATGAGTGAAAGAAAAAAAAGCCAGTTTTAAGCAAAGCCACCCTCATTTTGGGAAGGCAAATGGGTCTTATGTAGATGATCTCGCCAGTGTTGGCCTGTGTAGACATTTTTTTGAAACTGAGACAGTCGGGAGATGAAATTGCAATAAAGTTAAGTAATTTTTGGTGGGACTTATCATGAGTATCTCCATTTTGAGTCTGTTTTTATTTTTAACACAATGGAAAGTTCTTAAGGAAACAGGAAAAAAATAAGGAAACTTGGAAATTCTGAGTTCTGGGTCATATCTCTCAGGTAGCTCCAACTATTGGCCAATGATCTCAAAGATATGCTATTTGACTGTACATTTGTCCTTTGAAGGAAAAGTCACTGTGTAATACTGAATTGTTGGTGTAGTTTTGATTCTTTTAGAGAACTACGTATTTTTCACATATATAACGTACATACAAGAGTTATAAAAGAGTGAGTTTGCTTGGATCAAAAATGTCTCTGTTTCAAAAAAACTTAGTTTAATCTTGATGTCACACACTCATGGAAATACTTCAATTTGTTCATTCTTGGGACCCTCCTTGGTGGCATAATGGGTTGGAGGGTTAGCCACAGCCACTAGCAGACTTTCAATCCCTGGCCAGGAAGCTGACCCACATGCCCAGCAGACCTCTCCTGCCTCACCCACTGCTTTTCTTAGCAGTGTACATCGTCAATCTGCCTATTCTGCTCCCCATTCTATCTCTGGTGAATGCTCTCACTGTCCCTGCACCACTGGCCTGTACCCCAGTTCTATATGCATAAATAAATCAATCTTTAAAATTTTATTTTGTTCATTTTTCCATTCTTCTACTCATTTATTCAATACAGATTTTTAAATTAATATACTTAAAAGTAAGATTGCATAAATTTTATTTATAGGCACAGATAGTATTTTAGAATTTTCAGGATATGAGATCTCTGCTCACACATACTTAATACTGCAGTTGAGGTTGTAGTACAGGCAATATTTAAATGATTGGGTGTGGCTGTGTTTCAATAAAACTTTATTTTATTGCTTTTAACTTTATTGCCAGCCTGTTGCCTGCAGGTCATAATTTGTGACTTTGTTGTAAATAAGGAAATGTTTATATTTTGCTTATAGTGCAAAAATTCTTTTCAGACATATAACTTGTGGTTAACAAATTTACAATTCCTTGGAAGAAATAGAAAACAGAGGTGTTAGTTCAGTTTCTTCCAACTTTATAAAATAGTGACTTTTTTTTTCATTTTCCCATTCACTGAAAATTAGGCATTTTAAAATAACACAGAAATGTTAATAATACTCTCTCCATCAAAAATATAGACAATTTCATCAAAATCTTGTACTATTTTCTGAAATCCTGTTTAGCACATTTATCAAACTGAAAAATGACAACTCTTTCTTAAGCAAAACTAAAGAAAAATTAAAAGACTATGGAACATCAACATCATCAACATGTGAAAATCAAGCAACACCCATAAAAATGTTTATTTTATGATAAAATATATAGTATCAAAGATCCTTTGGGAATGGAACAGTACTTTGTAATTACTTGGTAGGTAAAAATTATTGGCAGAAAATGAAGGTATTTTAAAAAGACTTTTTAAAAAACATGAATAACAGTGTTCTTCCCTCTTTTTACATTTCTACCACAATTTTATGTAAAACCAGCTCCCTCTAGTGATGGCAATTGCGTTTTTCACCAAGAAAGCAAGAGGCTTTCTTGACTTGCTTTCTTGACTCTAAGCCCACTGAAACTGAATCTCTCAATAGACATACTGGGGGATCAATTTTTATTACAGAGAAGATAAAAATTCTAATAACCTCACAAGTCATTCTTTAACAGTCTTTTTCAATGTAACAGTATTTCAAAAACATGGTAATATAGGGGATGATTTTGGGATACTCCAAATCAATGCATCTGTAATTCATATAAGGGCAGATCCAGACAATTTGACCTTTTTATGTACAGTTGGAATGAACTTTATATATATATTTAAAAAACCCAATTGAGAAGTTTATAATTCAATGAAAAGATCTAAATTTTAAATCCTAAATTCTACACAGATATGGCCATTTTAATCTGTATTTTCAGCAGTTTTTTTTTTTCTCTCTCTATGAAGGTGAAAACTTAAGTGTCTGTTGAAAATGTTTACTTCTTACTAGAACCCTTAAATTTCTACAATGATAGGTATGACTTAAGTCAGAATTGGTAAATTTTCCTGCAAAAATTAGACAAACAATAAAAATTTTCAGCTTCCAAGCCACAATTTCTGTCGCAACTATTTAACCCTTCTGTTTTAGTGAAAAACTGTGATTGTGTTCTGTTAAAAGTTATTTCTGGGAAAAGCAGTCTCATAAGTCATACAGATCAATAAATAAATATGTATAATTTTATATTACTTAAGTGATGGAACAAACAACATTCAAATAGTTCAAAAATTAAAAAGAAACACCAGTTTTTATGTAATAAATGAATTGAAAAATGAAGCGATTTTTTTTCAATAAAAGAATATTAAGTCAATCAAAATAATCCTGGACAAGGTAGCTTGCATGTTTATCAGATACCTACAATTACAAAGAGCTACAAAGAGAGTGAAAGCCTATAATCGGGTAACCAAAAAGATGTGCAATATGTGGACCATGCACGGTTTTCAATTGCACACAAATGTTTTCTACGATTTTAATAAATTTTTATAGACACTGAAATTTGAGTTCTACATCACAAAATATTGTAGTCTTTTTGATTTTTTTATTACTTCAAAAGAAAATTTGTTCTCAGTTTATAGCCAATATAAAAACACTAGATCTGTGCACTAGATTACTGTTGTTGATGTTAGTTTGCTGCTACTGGATCTTTTATGTAGAAGATGCATTTTTCCCAAACAGGAATAGATATGTTCATAAAGCAAATGACTATAAAAAGCAGACCTCACATACTTTTGAATAAGTCATCTCTCTGATCTATAGGACCTATTGAAAGATAGCAGTAATATATTGAAAGGTAGGTTAATGTTATTTATTGCAACTTTTCAAAGTATTATAGGTATGTATGTAGTATATTTGTATGCATATAAAGCAAACATGCAAAAGAAATGATTTTTAAAATCAGTACAGAAAAGAGGAAAGCATATAAACAGACAACAGAAAAGTAGAATAATATAAAGCTAGTTGGCAGAGAATCAATGAGGAAATAGCAAAGATGAATAATTGTCTCAAAACACTTGACATCATCAAAACTTATAAAACAGTTTATTCAAAGGGAGCTTAATATACATTTAATACATTTAATACACATACTACTTGATCCATAATACAAGCGGTAATTTTCTTTTTAAGAATTGAAGCCACACAGAGTATATTTGCTGATTTTGAATTTTAAATTTAAAGCAATAAAAATATATCTTAAAAATCTCCAACTATGTTACTTTCACATAACATGGGTTTGGGGGGGCAGAAAGAAAGGGAGAGAGAATAATGGGATTTAGGTTTCTCATTGTCAGGGGAAAGGGATATAGCTAGTATAAACCTGTTTGTATTGAACTGGAATTAATTATAATCAATTATTTATTACAATCTATATATATATATAAATTACATAAATTACAAAAAACATAGAGACAGATGTACATATAAAGATGATCAAATAGGTAAGTAGGTAGATAGACAAATAATGTGTGTGTATATCTTAGTTGCTGCTGAAAAGAAAAGACCAAGTGCAATGACATTTCAGTAGCTATGAGATGACTTAACACCTACATTTGGGTTTCTAACTACCATTCTCCCTTAAAAGAGCTAGTTAAGAGAGGTAACTGGGTTCCAGCAGGACATATATAAAGAGATATTTTATTTTTAGGAAAAGAGCATTATGTGAACAATTGATTTGAACAGAAAAATGTCTTTATATGTATATATACATACATAGAAAGGAGACAACATGAAAAAGCAAGTGTGGTATGTTTAATATTTGAATCTGAGTGAAATTATGTGGATTTTTTTATAATGCATGTTCATTTTCTGTACGTTTAAAAGCATCTATTAATATTTTTTTAACATCTTGAATCAGAGGATGTTCTTAGCTATAAATTAAGAGAAACCTGACTAAAGTAGTATAAACAATAAAGGATGTGGTAGTCTTATTACTAATAACAACAGGGCCTAACAAAATACTAGAAGATGTCATCACTTGCTCCTATGTGTGTGTGCAATGGCTTTGTGTTTATATGATTTACCAAAATGTGTAAGTTTCTCATCAGTCTAATTGTATAGGACTAGACACTCATATACAATGATGACCTAGAATCCCTAGAATCCCTGACATCGCTGGATTTACCAGATAGTAGCACATAATGGGCTACTATCTCTTTAACAGTAGAATAACTAGCTGAAGTAAGAGTGAGATAAGAGCATCCCAGAGCACAAGCATGTCTGCTAAAGCAGGACACAGCGGCACTTCCACCTAGCATTAGGCTCCATAAAAGCTTCCAGAAGATGTGATGCTGACACCTGCAGAGCAAATAGCTCACCAGACTGCTCTACTGGCATAGAGAATGTATAATGCTTTTATTCTGGAGTGCAGGGCTCATACTTATTAGCTGACCATCCCTACAGAAGTTCTCATTAAAATAATGAAATTCTAGGATCACAATCCCGTATCCAACATTTCTCAATCAAAATTTTCTAAAAATCAAACTCAATGTAATTTATCTGGCATAAAGTTTGACCTGATAGAGACTATTCATTACTTTTATTTTTCCTACTTGGGATGATTATTGGGAATGACTATTGTTTATTTTATCGCAGAAATGGTAATAAATTTGATCTTTGGATGCTGTTTTCAGATGTTTTATTTTCAAAACTCTTTTGTTCTGGAAATTTTCTAATTCACTTAACAATAAATGTAATATTATAATGAGTGTCCATGTACCACCTGCCTAAGCTTTAACAGTTCTCAACTCATGGCTAGTGTTTTTTTTATCTCTACCATGAATGACTGCTTTAGATACTGTTTTGAAGTTATCATGCTCACAATAATTCTCAATATTACCACATGGACAATTGTTTCAAAATATGATAGTTTAATTTTCTACATTTGATTTATTAGAGTCAAGATCCAAACAAAATTCACATAAGTGCCACTATTTGATTTGCTCAGTCTTTTTTAAACAATAGCTTCCTTTTTATTTTATTATTCTTTTAACATTGTCTCTATTCTTTGAAGAAATTCATCCATTTGTTTTATAGAGTACCCCAAAGGAACACATGTTGATTGTTACTGCAGAGTCAAGATTAAAGTGTTCCTTGGATCTCTATATTCTATAAATTGCTAGTTGAGTAAGTACAGAAGCCATAGCAACATTAAAAAATCTGAAAATTTCTGAAACACATCTTGCTCCAAGGAATTATAAGGACCATATGCTTATATTTGTGCACATTGGCAAATTCTATCTGCTACAACCTTCCAGATAACCTACCTGTTCCCCATAGCACCATAACATTTCACAACATCCCACACAGTGCACAAAATACCCATAATGGATATGCCAGGAGGTAGCCTCTAGGAAATGCAAAAAAAAAAAAAAAAAAAAAATCTGAGGCCTGCTTCTACTCTGATAACCAAGGATACTTCACATTAGTTATTGTATTTTCAGTACCACCATTAAAATCCTTTTCAGAAGTATGTTCTTCCTTTGCTTCCTCTTTCCTTAAACATTTATATTGAGATGTAGCTAACTAATCATTAAATTTATCATTTCATATGTACAATTCAAATATTTTTAGTGCATTTGTAGAGTTGTACAATAATCATCACAAACTGACTTTAAACATTTTAATTACATCACCCCAAAATTCAAAATTTCAAGTCTAAACATAATTTTATCATCACAGTGTTTATATATTTGGAAAGAGATGGGTAGAACATAAACATGTTCATACAACCTCAATCATATGAAAAGATCCTGAAATATTTATTATTCTTCATATCTAATCTAATTAGAGACTTTAAATAAATTACATAAGCTCAGATAATAATAATTAAATGTGTGGCTTTTGAAAAGGTGTGAGAAAATCCAAATCCTATTGCCAGGGTGAACTCCTTTTTTCATTAATCTTTTCAGAGAAAGCTATTATCTTTTATCACCCCTTCTTCACTTGATAATGTTGAATTAACTATGCTCTTTATCTTAATGTCATTCAGTTTCACATAATTTGAATTGATTATTTGAAAATTTAGAATAGAAAACATCCATTTTTATTTATTTACTGATTTAATTATTTATTTGGTAGAAGAATAATTGACTCCCTAGTAGATATGGTGACTCTTCATGGTCTTAGGCTAAGTCATTTGTAACAATTCCTTGACTCACCACACAGACACTCACTGAATTGGATTTCTTCTTCCTCACTCTCTGCCATTTAGGTCTTGACTATCACATGAGGTTACCAATGAGCTCAAATGAAAGAAATAAGGAGGAAGGAAACAAAATGGAGGGAAGAGAGTGAGGGAGTAAGAAAGAAATCTCAAGGTTAACAGTGTGTAGACACTAGATTATATTCCAGCATATTTTATGTTGCTCACAATATCAAATAGCATTTTAGTTACTCTCTTAAAATTATATAAACCTTCTCTGTGGGAAATTAAGGAAATTGTGAAAAATATTCTCTTTACCTATTTACAGAAAGAAAAAAATTGAATAAAAAATATAAAAGGATAAAGAAATATTAAATAATTTACTAGATTTTAATAGTTACAATGATCAGTGCATAATTTATATTGAATTTGTAGTTTTGTGATTACTAATTTAAAGGACAACAAGTTCTACTGAATACAAAGCTCCATATGAAAACTGTATTTTACTACTTCACAATAAATTGAAAGCCAACTCTTAATTATTTAGGTCAATTACATAAAATTTTTGCTGAAAAAAATTTCTAAAGTTTTTATTTAATACAGGTGCTTTGTTTTTAACAAAATAATAAAACAGTAACACAATAAACTTCAGTAGTTTCATGTCTTCTACACTAAGTATTTTTAATTATTTTTCCAGGATTTTTTAATTGAAGATTTTAAATGTTTGGCTTCATATTTTGTTATTTTTTTTTCACCAAATGGTGAAATCACGAGGGGTCAGGCGATGAAAGTGAATAGAAAATAACAGGAATAATAGAATTTTCTAATCAGTCTTTAAATAAGGAAGCTTGATTGCATTTGAATACTAATGCAATGATACAGAAACAAGAAAGCTGATTTTTAAAGGGAGTCAAATTAGAAAATATAAAAATAGATGTTTTTGTCTGGCAGTTTTTAAGTAGGTATTTATTTTTAGATTTATTCTAAAATTGTAACTGTTTTTAGTGATATTTTTAAAGTTTACTATATACAGTACACACTGGAATATATAAATACATTCCCCTGTGGGACACATGATCAACCAATTACAGATTAAATTTTTCATGACTTCCTCTTTCTTCTAGACATAATAATGAAAGGAACTGTTTTACAGTATCATGTCTTTTCACAATTAATTCCAATGGACAGCTTTTATCCCAGACAATCAACTCAAGTCAGCTTGATTACTGAAAGTAGGCCTTCATAGAGGAAATGTTAAATCAGAACTTTTGTTACAGAAATAAATAAGGAATGGGAAAATACTCACAAAATAGCTTTCTATTAAAATATAGCCTACCATTTAATCTTGTAGCTGGTTTAGAGAGGTTTTCTTTATTTCTATTCCTTCCTCCATCACTCCCTCCCTTACTTTCTTCACAGAGCCATTGCAGTTATGTTTTGTTTTGGTAAAACATGAAAAACTTTAAAGTATAACCATATGCTATTACTTTTAAAAATGGAGAAACTGTTTTGAGGAAGATATTTTATAAATGTGAGAATGTGGTAAGGCTGACTCCCTATTTTGCCATATCAACAAAAATAAAAAGGTTAAAAATATTAGATCAGTTAGTGGTAAGGTGAAGGTCCAGACTCATTTACTATGATTTCATTTGTAGTTATCACCCTCCATATTTCCCAGTAGTAATTCTGGGAATAGTCAGTCATCTACTACATTTTAAATTAATATTAAAGGGGAAAGTGAACAGAAGAAAGCTTTAGAAAAAGAAGTAAATTTCTGTGTCAGAAAGGCCTAGAAATATAAAGGTTTATTGGAACAAATGGAGGAGAACATCCAATGGTCTCTGTAGATCTTTTGATATAAACCTGATTCCCTAAATTATATGTATTAAAATCAATATTACGGCCCTCCCTGGTGGCGCAGGGGGTTAAGCCACTTCCGCATGAGTTCGATCCCCGCCTGCCCCGGAGGTGACCACATGGCGCAGCAGACCTCTCCTGACCAGCCCACTGCTCCCCTCAGCAGTGTACTTCGTCGATATGCCTGTTCTGTACCCCACTCTGTCTCTGGTGAATCCTCTCACCCTCTGCATCTCTGGCCTGTACCCCAGTTCTGTACAAATAAATAAATAAATTTTTAAAAAAAAGTTATAAAAAATCAATATTACATCATAAAAAAAAACTCACTGGAATCATATCCAGACTCTAGTAGACATGGATTAATCTTTGAAAATTCCACTGGGAAAGAAAATAATTTCCCAAGATTTTTTGGTGTGTATTATCTAAATTTCAACACATAAATACAATATATTCCATCATCTTTCTACCAATAATAAACTACTGAAATGAGCATGTAACTTGTCAACTGGTCAAAATATCTGGTAGATATTCAGCAGTAATACCTTGCCCTCAGTCATCCATTTCTAATGATTCCATAAGCCTCTGTCCCAATTTACTTCCTTAATATCATTAACATCTGCCCAGCAATTCACTCACACTACTTTGGTGCAGGTAGGTTCTTATCCATTATCTGCTATAGTTATGGCAATTTCCTTCTAAATGGCTAACTTTAGTATCTATAGCTTGAAATTTATAACAATCAGCAAGGTAATCTTTCTGAAAAACTGAAATATGATCATATTATTAACTTGATGGAAATATTCAGTTCAACTCTTTTCATAGCATGTGAAATACTTGGACTTATTTTGTCTCTCTAATTGCATCCTCCATTGCTCCTCCTCTCCTCCCCCCAAAGTTATAGTGTTAAACTCTTAATAAGACTCCCTTTCAAAAACATTATTTTATATTTATGTATATTTGCACATACTGTTCTCTGCAGTTAGAATCTTATCCTCCCAAACCCTCCAGGTAAACACCTGACTGTTGTTCAAGACCCATTTAAGAACACTTCCTGGTCCTTCCTATCTTATATGTTCTTTGTTCCAAACTGTACCTTAAACACAAGTATATATTCTTTGTCACAGTGAATTGCAATTATATATATGTATATCCATCTTTCTAGACTGTGGTTTCTGAACCTTTGGCTCTTTATGGCTATTCACTAATGTTGCATGCATGAATAAATGCATGAGTGAATCAATGAATGAGTAAAACAAAGAAGTATTTAGAAGTCTGTCCAGATTCACTGCATGAATCAGGGGGAGGTCTTGGAATGGATTCTTGTGCCTCTCCCATTTCTTTCTACTCCTAGATGCCCAGCCCATGATTCACTGTTTCATTAATAAAAGATGGAAAGACTTTAATTTTCCTTACATAAATTATCCACTATAAGAAACTATTGACAGTACTCTGCTGTCTGACTTTTAGGACTAAAAATACGTCTTAATGCTCCAGTAGCATTTGGGGGAACATTCTTTCATCCTAGGCCCATTGTGCCCAGAATAGATTCCAGTAGCATTTGTATAAAGAAACTAAACTAAAAAAATTTTAAGTAACTCAAAGAGAACTGATGTTATCTATCAACTACTGACTCTTCTTACTCTTCTTTTGAAAAAGTAGATTAAGCATTCCTTATTCTTTCTCACTGTGAATTAAAATTTTTTCTGGATATGTTTTAGCTAAGATTTCTCTTGATCTTTCAAGGCCAAAGGGAAGAAAAACAACTTATTTTTCAAGAGATAGGCCGACGTCTCCTTGAGTCATTACATATGCTTAAAAACTTTATATAATCTAACTAACTAA
>NW_004567115.1:32333696-32360386 GCF_000260355.1 Condylura cristata
CCCAATCTAACTATATTTTTAAAAGTAACTTTGAGAAAGCTTTTCTTGGAAAAAATTCTGGACTATCTATAGTAGCACTTAAAAAACATTTATCATATTCTGTTCTTCAGGCCACAGATTATAAAAAAGCAAAATATATTTCCTTTTCACATGACTATAAATAAAGAAGCTATTACAAATGCATACAAAGAAGACAAGTAAAAAAGTAAGGATTATTAGCAACCCTTATAAACCTGTATCTCCTTGTACCTGTCTCAGTGCATTAAACACACACACACATCACATTTTGATGGCCTTAAGAAATAATGCCATTATTTCCTGTCAAAATAGCTCCAAAAATAGGTAACAGGGTGAATTACATAATTTCCTAAATATCTTCTTTTAATATTTTGGATTCTCTCATCTCTCCAGGATTCTACTTTCATGGCAGATCTTCTACCTCTACCCACCAAGCCTCTTGATCATCATTCCTCCTGCCCATCTCCTTCTCTTTCACTTCCTCTGCCCTCAGCTCCTAACCACAGCCATGGTGACCCTCCAACCAAGTATAGCCTTCAGGGACATGCTTGCAATTCCCTGATCTAACTGATCATCATAAAAAGTTCTTCTGAAACTTGGGTGAATAAAATCCTCCATTCCGTTACATATTTTAATGCTGAATATGATTATGTAAACAGGAAAGTAGACCAATAAGGCTATGAACTCACTACTGAACATCACTCTATTGAACTGTTGAAGGAAATTTGTGGAAGAGAAGAGAATCTGGCCAATTCCAGAAAAGGTAAGTCATAGGTAAAATGAGAGAAGCAGAGGTATGTTTAGGGACAATATCACATGAACAGAAGACAAGTGTGAAGGTGGGAGCCAGCTAATCTGATGGATTAGAAAATTTGAGAAAGATGGTCATGAGAGAATTCTAGAAAGCTAGCTGAAAATCTCTAAGGCCTAAAACAGTCTATATTTCTATTCTAGAGGTAACAGGCAGCCATTGCAGTTGTTCTGTTACTAAATAACGATGGAGATAATGTGATAAAGAATTGAAGGAAACTCAGAAGAAAGATAGACTAAAATCTAAAATCAAGAGGAGCTGACGTGGTCATAAAATAATGAAAAACAGTAGGGAGATATGAGTGGAAATGCTAAAGAAATCACTTATGTCACTTTACTTTCTATAAAAACTGATGTTTCACCAAGAAATCATTTGAACTAAATAAGCTCATTTGTCAAAATAGTAACAATAAAAATTGTTTAAAGTATTCATTCTTATAGGGACTCAAATATAAAAGAATGAATCTGAACTAATATTTGGTGGCGGGGCATTTCCAATCTTATGTAAGAAAGAAAAAAGAACATATGGTATTTGATGATTAAATATGTGTATATATATTTTAGATATTCAACTTTTTATTTAGAAGTTGATGAAATTTTGTTTTTTAATGAAATTTTGAAGCAGACATTAATCTAAGCCACCTTTTTCAGTATGAAATAATTTCTAATGAATGTCATATGGAATGACTAAAAAATATTTCAGTTCATTGAATGTTTATGGGATGCCTGAGAATGTTCAATTTTTTTTTTAATTTAAGGCTTCATATTTCAAATACACTAGGAATTATGGTTAAATAACAAATCATGATTATTCTGTACTGCTAAGGCATTCATTCTAAAAATGGCCAACAATAGGTACAGCAGTTTTTTAAAATATGTAGTTTCTCTCCAGGTCAACTTGTTATAATGTTGATGAGGAAAAAAACAGTGGATCCCCAGCAGGGGCCAGTGTCTGCATATTCTCCACATGTGGGTGGGTTTTCTATCAGAGCTATTGTTTCCTTCACATCCATGTCAGGCAGAGCACATGTGTGTGTGTGAGTGTGTGCCTTGAGATGGAAGAAAGGGATCCAGTTCAGGGTTGAGCCCTGACTTGAGCCTGAGCTGCCAGGATAAGATTTCAGCCAAATGTGACCCTGACATGAAATGAGGGGGTTGGAAAATGAATGAGTAAATACAAAAATTATTTTGCATTAGCAATGTTTTGCAACTTTATTTAGAAGTTTGGTGGTGTTTCTGTGATCAGAAATAGGCCATTGCAACTTAACTCTTATCTATACCAATTAGTCTATACTCATATTGGTTTTGTGATGTCATTTCATAAAGTTGCAGTCCCCAAAATTTACCAACAGCATCAACTGGGGATGTACTGTTTGTTGAATATCTTTACTCAACCTGAAATTTGTTAACAATTTTATAGTAGGTGCTAATATATATCTCATATATTTTGATTAAAAGTCTTACAAGGATTTCTTTCAGCTATCCTAGCATTTTCTTACAGAATTACGGGTCTGATGATCAACCATACAGCAATGAAGCATCACTTCGGTGATATATGAATGGGAAATATTTTACTTTTAACTAGAAAGCACTGCATCACCATGTTAGATGTGGGTGTGTATGCATATTCAAGTAAAAGTAAATAGCAGAGAGAAAAATTACACAGATTAGATTCCTTCTCAAATTAATGTCATTAAATCCACTCATAAAAGTAAAATATGAAATGCTTGGAAGTGCTATGCTCCAATGGTCACAGGAGAGTGCTAGAGCGCCATTAGATTACCTGCTGTAAGAGGACTGAACAACATCAGGCATGGGAGAACGGCTTCAATGCTTGAGCTGTGCCTTGCATGGTTGATTGAAAGAAATAATAGCACATACTGGTAGAAATTATAGTAGAATATCAAATCTACTTCATAATACCTTCAGATGTTAAGAACAGACTGATAAAGTGTGAGAGAACTATCTTGTGCTATAATTATTTTAATCTTTGCAGTACTATTATAAAAGATTTCAATTCTGTCAAATTACTCTCTGCCTTTTAAAATTCCCTTTCAGCCAGTTCTTAACATTTCTACTAAATTGTTTTATATTCTTTGCAGGCAGCATCCTCTTGAGCCAGCGGGAATGCAATATATGGACGAGATCACATTTAACAACCCTGTTCCTTCTTGAAATAAGCTAAATAATAGAGATGTGATTCTGTGTCCTTGGTAATAGGAATATATTGGAACCAAATATTTCTTTCACAGAATTTCAATAACTTTATGCATCACAATTCATTTTTATGACTTAAAGAGGTGAAGAATATTGATTCTTAGTTTTCTCAACAAAAACACTAAATCATCTCAGAATCCAAAGCATTCATATCAGTAACTATAAGAACTGTAAGCCAAATTTTCAAACATCTAGATTCTGCTAATGAAAATTATGCCCCTTCACCCAATTTAGTAATCAGTTTTATAAAGACCACTTTATGATACTGAGTTCACACTTGAGAATGTCAAATAACATAATCAAATGCGACAATTCACTAAGCACAAGGAAGGCTTGGAATCATGCTACAATGAAGCTGCATGTTTATGGAAATTTTGAGTATTAAGGGAAGCTACAGACACATCCCCCAGATAGCATACTTACATTCAATTTCTGGGGAGTGGGTTACAGACTCCTGAGCAAGATTTTTAGCTACAAGGCATTGTGCCCATGATACAGGATGGGGTGGTCTGGTGAAATTTCCAGAGTTCTGGATTTACTACCAGCTTCTTCTTTCCTCTTAATACCACACTTTTTAGGTTTTATAGACTGGAGGAGAAAGAATTATTATGCATTTTCTAGAATTTAAGAGACTTACAGTGATCTGTAAGAGCTACTAAATTTATAATCATGCCCATTCAGAAAGATTACCAGTAAAATAAATTAGAAATGAAAAACTTTACTAAATGGATTTTCCCACAATCATTGCATTGGTTTCTATAAAAAGAGTCAATTATCATATTTTAATACTACATTATATTTAATGAATTTGAAGACCCCAAACCTAAAAACCTTTTTAACAATGTGGAAGAGTTAGTTATTAGAGCTACCAATTGTTATCCTTTAAGCATAGCTTAGAAGCATTAAAAATATGAGATATGAGAACATGCTGGCTGGTAAAGAAGTTATCTTGGTGATAATCTGTGTGGATAGGACATGAAGACTGATAGGTCAGGCTCACATATTAGTGTTACTTGAGACCCAACAATTTGAGTCTAAACTTCTACCTTTCACCAAATCCAAGAGACAAGTACTCTGACTTAGATTTATAGACTTAAATAAAATGCCAAAAAAAAAAGTTGTGTCATAACTTACATTCCTGAATTTCTGTGAAAGCAGTTTTAATTTTTCTTATTTTGTGTGCTTTCATGGTTAGCTAAATTGCATAATGGATGCCATCATTTATATAAGTACAAACAATGTGTAGGGCAATCAAAGACAAACAGTTCTCTATTTTCCCGCTTAGCACCCACATATCCATTCTTCCCAGATACTCTCCTGGTTCCGTTTCAGATGAGGATAATATCAGAATGATGGACAACTCTAGAAAGATATGCTAAAACAGAGAATAGATCTGAAGAAAGAAGACATGAGTATAGCCCTTTGTGTTCCACACTACAGTCATCTGTGAAAGGAAGGCCAGGAAGCAAGCCTTAGTGTACTGGAAAGAACTTCATCTCTCTCTTGTCCAAGGATAACTGTCCAGAATTCTCAAACAAGAGGGTCATACCTGAGAAAATTGCAAATGCTGAAATTAACTCCTCCTTGAACCTCTTAACTTATGAGAACATATGCACACTTCCAGCTCTTGCAATTGAAGACACAGGAAGACAATCAAAGGAACAGAACCACTGGCTGACTTGCAAGATGGACCAGGACAAGTGGAGGCTTTTCATGTACTTCCCCTGGAACATGTGAGATAGACTTGTCCTTGGACTGCTGTTCCCCAAAGCTGCTCCAAGGATACCCTCTTGATAAAATGTATTGGAATTTGTTATTGGGATGAGGTGGACTTCATATGTATGACTGAACATAGTTCAAACCTCCATATAAACTTTTGAGATTTGTTCATAAGGTGCAAAAGTGCTGGCCATGTAAAACAAAGTCATGTAAGTTTCCTTGTTTATTAAAAATGAAAGCTACCAGTCTGGAATTACCTGTCTTTCTTTGGCTTCTCCTATCATTCTGCAAATGGGGGCCAGTTGCAGTTTCTACCTGGGGTGCTCCTGAAGTTACCTTATAGCCCCTGAAATGTTCAATGAACTAAAACCATGTTTTTCCCACCAGTCTTCAGTTTTTGAACTCTGTATCTAAGCTTGTTTCATCTTAGCTAAGTTAACAAAGAAATAAGTCCATTGTATGGGAATATTTCCTAATATAATTGGGATACAAAAGAGGTTTTGTTTCTGTCATTTCAGGGAGGAGGGTTTTTCTGCAGAGGGCAAGTAGAAATGTATGAATGGTAGCCATGGGCTAAATTCTGAAGACTTTGCCTCTAGACGTCAGAGTAGCTTTCTGACCTACCAAATATCCTCATTCACCTTCTCCACTTAGTAGAAAACATCATCTGAAAGTAATGGGTTTGGGTCCTTCTTCCATTTCTAGGAAGGTTTTACTTAGTGGGATATTGTGGGTGGTACAGCTTAAAATAACAGAGTATGGAAAAAGGAAAGAGGAGCAAGCTGTAGTCAGAGATACTTCAGAGTAGCTCCTTTTTTGTTTCATTTTTTTCTTTTCTTCAAGATTATGTAAGCAAATTATTTCAGCAAATTATAAGTCTTTCAGCCATTCAAATGAACTGTTTGCTATTTATCTCCAATTACCAGGTAACAAAATATAATTAAAATAAGTATGATAGAAGAATCTTGAGTTTATTTGGCAGCAATATTAAGCTTTGTTTGCATGTCTCATTTTGTATTGAATGGTCTTTCAAGCAAAAATTTCAAAAATTTAAAACATAATCACACATTGTGATACTAAGTTCATCAGTAAGTTAACTCAGGAATTATATTTCCCCAGAAATTGTGTTTAAGTAGGTTGGGCCTTCTAATGACTCTGATTCAATATATAATAAGTATTTAATATTTAAATAATCGATAATACAATTGGTGTCTAGAAGGAAATACAAAAGGCCCAAGAGAACAAAGGAAATAAGCATTAAGGAACATGGAACACAGGTCCAGATTTGACCAGTAACTATCACCTCAATAGTAAGAGCTCAGGTTTGCCTGGTAAGGCAAGTCTCAGTGCACTTGGCTCATAGTGAGTGAAGTACCTGGATAGTCTCGGTAGGAACTCAGAATTCTGGACGTAGGCATAGGGAATGACAAGGTGTGAAAAACCCTGGTGCTTGTGAACAAAAAATGTATTTACAATTTCGTTCTTATAACTAGAGGCCAGTATAGTATCAATTTATAGATTAATAGTGACTAAGTTCTTTTGGAGCAGTACAAACAAAACATTGTAGGAACAATTATGAAATGGATGTGTACTATAGAAAATGCTTTTGCATCAGTTTAAATTGCTTCATAACACATTCAACACTCAGATATAATATTGAAGCTAGCTACTTCACCTGGTTATTGTACCTGATACCTAGTAAATAAAGTAGACTTATTGACAATGCACAGAATTAATCATTCACATTTGTGACTCTTGAAGAGGCTGATGTAATGACATTTATCTTTGTTGTTGAGTTATGGTAAAGCACAAATTTGCCAGAAACCAACTACAAACTAAATTACATGTTTCATAACTTACTACAAATTTCTGAACTATAAATAACATTATTTAAATTGATTAAGTTATTCAGAGGTAAATAAGTGGACATACATTATAGCAAAGATATACTTGAACTCTTCAAAAATTACTTTTACCTGAATACTAGCAGAATAATTATATAGTGCAATGAATTCCAAAAGGAGTATTAGTTTAATGGTTTCCCATTTCCTATAATATGCTAGATTTTTTTAAGTATTAAATTTTAATGCTAAATATAGCTTCCATAAGATCAGAATTCCATTATATTATCAAATAACTTCTTCATATTCACTTGTAATTATTTCCTTCCTTTGGAATACAAAGCAACCCTTTATTGTTCATTTAAAACTGACTTTCCCACAGTTTCTCTCATTACAAAAGTTTATTGCTTTGTAATCTAATGAATTTATTATAGCTTTACTAGTTGTATGGGTTCATAGATAGCCCACCAAAAATCCTGCATTGAAGTCTTAACGCCTGAACACTTAATCCAGATGTGACCTTACAGGGACATAGGATCTTTGCAGGTAAAGTCAAGAATTGTGAAACAATATATTTCCATTATTTAAAGTCACCTGATCTGCAGTGTCTTGTTTAAAGAGTCCTGGAAAACTAAATCGCCATTCAGTGGAGATTGAGATTTTGGTCAGCTAACGAATACTACTTTTTGCAAAAACACCATCTCCATGAATTATTTTACTTCTGGAGAAGAGTCCAAGCACAATACCCAGCTGTGAGCTGTCATCTCATCTCTCTTTGCTTCCTGACATGTTCCCCCATGGAGTTGCAATGCAAGCAAATCACTAGGAAGGATGACACAACAAATAAAGTCAGGTTACCTAAGGCAAACCTAAAATAGTCTTGAACAGACAAACATTTAATTCTCCAAAGGTCCTTGAGGACCACTCTGTGTAATGTACCAAGTGGATAATAAAAGCCTAGTAAAGAGGAAACAGAGGAATAATTAAAAATATATATTTTACAGTTTTAAGAGAATAAGACAGAGATGATTAAATGGTCTTTTAGACTTATCTGTTTTCCTTATTTCAAGCAGATAATTTTTTATTGTATAATTAAAAAGTAATTATAAAAGAGTAAATAGAACCTTCAGCTTTGTTGATAATTGCATTTTTTGGCATTAAGAAAAAGAATAATCCAAATTTCTATTAGCACATAAAGTTATCTGCTAATTGAAGAAGGGAAATGAATACAAAATGTTCTCCAAGGACCGCAAGTCATCTGTACTTATTTAAAAGAATATCAAAATGATGTGAACTATCTTTTGACAATTGTGTTAATATTTAGCTATCAAGCCTTCATCTTCTCATTTGAGAAATATGTGGGCTTCATCTATTCTAGCTCCTAACGTCCATTTTGACTTCCCCTTTGCTGTGCTTGAAATTGTATAAACAGATTAGGGTAGAAATGACTTGTTCCCCATGAAGCTGAACTGTGTTTAAAGGTGACTTCCTAGTGTGTCTCCAAGGAATGAGCTCCTGTTTCCCAGATGTGGGAGACCAGGATTCCCTGGTCTGATAAGTAAGGTGGCCAGGCTCACAAAAGTTCCCTTTTTCATCCCCACATTCCCTTCTAGGTCCTGAACAATTGCAAATATTTTGGGGGGGAGGAGCTAGTGGGAGGACGATAGACATCTGTCACAACAGGCCCAGAGTTACAAAGTGGGAGCAAAGGGGGTGATCTGTGCTTGTATTTTATTTAGAGTAAATAATATACAAGCACTTTGTCTCTCTCATTATTCTTTGTCTCTTTCATCTCCATCACACAAATAAAGATGGTAAACAGGGTGAGAAAACCCAAACCATGACTGGATCTGGTCCTTGATCAACTGGATCAGGTTGGGAAGGTGGAAAGATTGCATTGGGTGCCAAGATTAAAAAGGGGGGAGCACTTGCAGAGGCAGACAGGTGGTGGGAGAATGCAAATTCATGGAGCGAATCCAAGAAAATAGTTGGAGCTTATTAGGGGGTTAAAGGTTTTCACAGATGTGCATAACCCAAAGTAGGGGTCTCTTGGGACAGGAGCTGCTGGTCATAGTCCAGGCTTCTATGCACTGGGAATCAGAGTTCCAGTTATCAGAATTAGATTCAGGGACATAACTCCAGGTTGAGGGGGAACGATGACATCTACTTGATGCAGGAACCAGATAAGAAGCTCATATCTAAGACAAAAATTAAGGTGCAAGAAGAGCTGCAGTAGGGGGAGAAACACAGAAAATGCTCCCAGAGGCACTTAACTCAACAGCAGAGGTGTCTTTGAGCAGTCAGCTCTAGAACGCTCAGGGTCCTGGGCTGAGAAGTGGTGACTCTTCCCAGAGTGGAGAGGGAGAGATGCATGTGGTTAAGAATGCCTCTCTTATAGTGGGCTCGACACGGAAGTGGGGTGGGGTAGAGTTTGCAGATAGTTGATCTCAATTAAAAATTTAAAGACATAGCCCTCCCTGGTGGCGCAGCGGGTTAAAGAACAGCACTGAGAAGCTAAAGCCACTTCCCTTCTGCCTGTTCGATTCCCGCCTGCCCCGGAGGTGACCACATGGCGTGGCAGACCTCTCCTGACCAGCCCGCTGCTCCCCTCAGCAGTGTACTTTGTCAATCTGCCTTTTCTGCTCCCCAATCTGTCTCTGGTGAAGCCTCTCATCGCCCCTGCACCTCTGGCCTGTACCCCAGTTCTGTATGAATAAATAAATAAATCTTTAAAAAAAAAACTGAAGGTTTAAGAGTTCATCTGGATTTAAAAAAAAATAAAGACATAAAGACATGGGCAGAAATTTATCTGGAGTATTAGAAAAGCTCATCGACTAATACAATTTTGTTGGGTATAGAAACAGTTCAAGCAAAGTAGCTGTTAACTTTCATTCTCAGTTTAACCTAGGTTTTATTGGGCCAAAATCCCTTTTAAGACAACTGTAACACTTTAACAGGACTGGACCATGTTTCTAAAACACACACTGTGATGTAAACACAATAAAAAATAAAATAAATAAAAAAGAAATAAAATTTTGTACCTCTATGTATGATTTTAGTTTGCAGAATGACATTACATTTAGAGGCTGTCTCCTGAGCATGACTTTTCTTCAGGATTGAGGAAGATTTTAGTTCTTAATATTTCTCATACTATGGCATTCATAAAGCTTCTCTCTAGAATTGCCAGAAAGTCACAATGTGTAGTATGGGGTTTCATCTTTCTTTCTAGTTTATATTTTTTGATTCACAGTATATTTGCTGCCAGGATTCACATTCCCTCTCTTAAGGAGATCCTTTTGAAACTCTGTTGCTTGGTAGTATGTTTTGTCTTTCCTTTGAGTTGCCTACATATTATCTACATGATTGTTAATATCAACACCATTCTAGACTCACTTTCTATGTTACTCTGAAAGTTGGAACTTTTCAAAGGTTCTAATGTTGCAATTTCTTTATTTCGGTATTTTTTAAAAAAAAGATTTATTTATTCATACAGAACTGGGGTACATGCCAGAGGTGCAATGGTGGTGAGAGGCCTCACCAGAGACAGAGTGGGGAGCAGAACAGGCAGATTAATGAAGCACAATGCTGAGGAGAGCAACAGGCAGGTCAGGAGAGGTCTGCCTCAGCATGGAGACCTCTCCTGACCCACCCATAGCTCCTCTCAGCAGTGTACTTCATCGATCTGCCTGTTCTGCTCCCCTCTCTGTCTCTTTTGTCTCTGGTGAAGCCTCTCACCACCTCTGCACCTCTGGCCTGTACCCCAGTTCTGTATGCATAAATAATCTTAAAAAAGATTGAGTGTAGCTCAAACTTGGTATGTTTGATTTTGCTTAGATTACGTTATTTCCTGAAGGAAATTTTTTTTCCTTCTTTTTTCATGCTATAAACCCTCAAGGTCCAGATCAAATTGCACCTCCTCTGGGGAGCCCACACATTCTATCCCTTCTCTCCTCCCTGCATCACCCAGATTAACTGGCCCTTCACGTACCGCTCTCCTTCAGAGCAGTTACGTTTTATACATCCTTATTCTACACTAGGTGAGCTTTTGAAGGTTTTATGATAAATCTTATTAATATTTGAGGAGTTAGTATTTAGAAGGTACTTACCATTGATTAAAAACTCAATATGTATTAGTTAAATTAATGAAAACTTAATCAGTTCACATAAAACTTAATGCCATGCTTGTGATAACACTGGTCCTTTCCCTTTTTCTTATTCATATTTATAAGCATTGAGAAGGATTTTTACAAACACATAATTTTGGAGTTTTTATGATCTTCTATAGAGACAATAATTTTAACATCTATATGCTGCTTCATATACATATTAGATACATGCAAACATGCACAAATATACTTTTTCTGAAGTAGGTCAAAACAAAGTTAAACAAATTATACTAGGCCTTCACCAAAGGGTTTTAAACTTTAGAGTATTTTTTGAGATCATTTATGCTCTTCATGCATTATGTTGAGTTTTTCATGTTGTTTGCCTTTAAATAACCTTGAATTTGTATGTCCATGGTAACCAGAATTGTGTACAAAGTCTTAGAAAATGTTACTGATTCCGTCCTTGAATTTCAAGAAGCTCTTCTCTGTGATGCTAAGTGCCTAAATTGCTAGAATTTCTCCTTTGAAAGACACTTTTAAAGGGGATTTTGTAAGATGGAAATTATTTCTTATAAAGTATCAAAAAATGTAAGCATAGATTTCTCATTTACAGTGGTTAATCTGTTAGCTACAGTCACTTACAAGCTTCAGCACCCAGTTTGCTAAAAATACTTCTTTTTTGATTTTCAATAGTTTTAGTCAGTTTCTTCAATTTAATAGTACTATCTTGAAGATACATAAAAATGGTGCTTTAATTTTAAGAGAGGTTGGAGATTCTTTTTATAGATTTTTATATGACCTTTCAAACTCAAATAAATCAGCCAGATTAAGACATTAAGAATGAAAGAAAAATAATGAATTATACATGCATACATGCACATATTAAAAATATCACAATCATAGCACAGCAAACCTCTCTTCTTTCTAGCCTGCTGCTTCTCTTAGCAGTGCATTTCAACAAATCCTCCTTTTCTGTTCTTTGTCTCTGGTGAATTCTTTCACTCCCACACCTCTGGCCTTTACCCCAGTTCTTTCTCACAACAGAGATTGAGGTGAAGGGTATTCATTTCCTATAAACTTCCCTGCAGGCCAGGCCTCATTCTCCCCATTAGTCTTTTCTGTCTCCCCCTCTTGTAAGTGTCCTCTCACCCCTACTTACACCTTCGGTCTAGGAAAGGTACTGGAGCCCTGACCTACTGGACCAGGACTTCTGCTCTATCTCTGCGTTTCCTACCCACATCTTTGCAGTGTCTCTTCCCCAAAGAGACCTCAATTTACACTCACCTGAGCGCGCTGTCCACCTGCTTCTGGCTCTGACTGACAGAGGACCCTTACCCTGCAAATCTGCACCACTGGTCCAGGCCCTCATCCTCAGCAGGACCAGCTGACCTTGCAATGTAAGGGCACTACCTCACTGCAGCTTATGGGCACTCCTGGGCATAAATCCTGTTTAGAGACTAATTACACATTCCATTTAACCAGGAATAAGCTACAGAAATCCCTACAGGAAAGAACATCTTCCCAGTTGTTCAGCAGAAGCCCCAGGGCTGGCTCTTTCTTGGCTATAGGGTTGGAAGGGCGTGACTGCTCCCTAGTCCAGAGGTGGAGGGGGAGGTGGAGATTTGATGGTCATTTGAATCATGGGTCCACTCCTGAAGCTTCCAGTGGGAATTAGCCCCACCCAAGCCCCATGAATCCGGTAAGAAGGGGAGTTTCCTATTTCTTCCTATCCCAGAAGAGGCAGTTTCAGGAAAAGCACAAGTTGTTTTTGAGGAGGCACACAAGCCTTGTGAGCAAATCTGCTTCTCCTTTTTGGAATTGGGCTGATAGTACCTGCCCATGGATCACTCTGCGCCATGTCTGTGAGCCCCCTGCAGAGTCACCTACCTAGAAGTGCTCATTGGCACTTCTTTTTCTCCCTTGCACTCACTTATTTTTCCTCAGATCCTTCTTTCTCATGAGAGACACAGCTGCTAATATGAGATTCTAAGATATAGCATTTGTCTCTTCACTCACTGTGGAGCCAGCTGGCTCTCAGATCTAGCAACAACCACTTATTCACCAACACTGTGGCTAAGCTCCAGCACCTCATGATGGGACAGGAGAAGCAAGTGACCACTGCTCAGAGGCACCGCCCTGCATCCAGGAGCTTCCTGTCCTGTGGGTCAGGAGGGAGAGGTCTGGGTGGGGTCAGACAAACTACCCAGACCCAAATGTGGATATGGAAGCTATCCAAACCTAGGGTCCCATAGCAGGCTGGGGACACTGTCAGGAGTTGCTTCTTCGGGAGACCCAGCAGACAACTCATCAATTCAGCAGTGAATTGCTTGAGTGCTGTTCTGAGTGTTGGGAAACCGGGAAGACAGTCATGAAATAAATAACAAATTGGAACTGCCTTCTCAGATACTCCAAATTTACCTCAAATGTCAAACATTCCACTCAGTAGTTCCTGATTCTCACCTACCTCACCTGCTGGCCCCACCTCTCATGACTACCCTTCCTATTCATCCCTTAGGTTATTGTAGCCTTCATCTCCAGGTTTTTCTCTAGTATTAATCTGAACAAGGTCTGGCATATCACTAGTCTCCTCCAGTGTAAACAGATAACCCAGGGAGGTTGCCAAAAAGGACAACCATTCACAGCAGCATTTTTATGATAATAAAGTAAGTGCTAATAACCAAAAATGCTTAGTAATGAAGGACTGCTTGAACACGTCGTGTAATAACTGTAATAAAGCTAATGCTAATTGAACTCACAATTGAAATCTCTATGTGCACCTTGTGCAAGAATTATAATAAAGAGAATGCTAATTGAGCTCACAGTTGAGTTCTACGTGAAGGAGGCAGGTTCACTTTGTGAACCCGTCCTGGGCCTGTGGAGGGGAGCTCCCCTAAGCAAGGGAGGCCCCAATAGGCCCCTGTGGCAGGTTTACTTCAGAGAGCTGTTAACACGGTGTCTCTGGCACCACTTACTGGTGATGTATAGTACTGCATTCAGTGCTGTCCTGCCAAACCTTCAGTGAGCTGGATTCCTGCCTGAGGCTTGCCTCAAGCTCCAAGCCCTCCTTGATAGGATAGAATCAATTTGAATATGTTGCCTTTGGTTTTGAACTTTTAGACACTGTGAAGAATATCTCGGGTAAAACAACTGTCCACCTGTGGCCTCAGAAACTCTTTTTTGCCCGTTTGTTAAATAAACTCTACTGGGTTTTTTTTTCCCCTGAAAAAAATAATCACAGTCTTGGCCCTCCCTGGTGGTGCTGCAGGTTAAAGCACAGCACTAAGAAGCTAAGGCCACTTCAGCATGAATTCCATCCCCGCCTGTCCCAGAGTTTATCCATAAGGCGCAGTAGACTTCTCCTGACCCACCTGCCACTCCCCTCAGCAGTGTACTTCGTGGATCTGCCTGTTCTGCTCCCCACTCTTTCAACGCACTGGCCTTCTGGCCTGTACCCAGTTCTGTATGCATAATTAAATAAATCTTTTTAAAAATATCACAATCTCTTTATACATTTATCTATAATATCTTGAAAATTGTGAATAATGCTACTAGCATCATACTTGAAAAGTATTAAAAGCTATTAAAACACATGGAATTTGTGTTTCATCTCTAGAAATTTAATGTACACATGTCATCTAATTAAAGGTTCTCTCTGTGGGAGGCAAATTTGGCTGATGATGAAGACACTTTCTATAATATCTACATTCTTGGGATATTTTATAGTCTATGCAAAATATGTCATCGACCCTTTGATTTCCTCAAAGACACTATTTAAATACCAGTCATTGTTAATAGTATCAAGACTGCCTTTAAACAGTGTTAAGTAAAATTGCACATTTCACAGCTGGAGAAACTCATCTCAGAGTAGGAAATTCAACTTCTTTTATCAAATTTGCCAGTTTGCAATTTGGTGGCTTTCCTTCCTTTCTGCTCACTTCTCTCTTTCTTACTTTCTTTCCTTTCCTCCTCCCCTCCCTTCTCTTTCTCTTCTTCCCTTCCTCACTTCCTCCTTCCCGTCGTCCCTTCTTCAAGTAAGGAAACTCAACAAGAATATTTGAGTAAACAAGCTATTAAGTATTGGACTGGCCTTCTGTTTTTGGAGGTCTCCACTCGAGGAAGGGGCAACCCTCAGCCCTTCTCCTAAGCCAGCTAGCCCCATCAGCCTTCACAAGGGGCTGACCCGCACATTCTCAGTGGTGGGAAATGTGTATTGCACCAGGAGCAGCTGCTGCAAAAGGAGTGAAGAGTATGTGGGGGCCGCTCCAGGTACAGCAGATGGCCACATAGTATTCTACACCTGGATTTTGAAAGGAAAGGAAAGTGAATGACCAATGGGTTAATTTTATGTACAAAGGTCATTTCCTTTAATGATATAAGCACAACTTTGTGATTAAAAAAGACGGGGTGGCTGAGGAAGAATGTGGTTGCCATTGACATAAGACAATGCATCATCAAATTTTCTCTAGTCTTATTCACACTAAAGTCTATTCTTTATATCATTTTAATATAGCCATGTATTTTTAGATGGCTATGTGTATTTTATATTTTATACATATATTTTATATGGATTTTATATTTTTAATATGCCATGTATTGTTTGAAAAATCATTTTTCTTCACTGATTTTCATAGGGTGTACAAAAGGCACTGCAGATACCTGGCAGGAAAGAGTCTGCAGGAAAGAAGTCACCCAATCATCTAAAAATATGTCCTTCAAAATTGTATTTTGTCACAATTGAGATATAAAGTTCCATAGTTACGTGAAGCAACACGAAGGGCTGATGGAGAAACAAAGCCAAGCAATCCCTGTGGCCTTGAACATTTTGAGACACAGTGTACGAGTGTGACCTGGCATTAGTAATGCGTCCTTCACCAGTTCTAAAACTTGTCCCCTATGAAAGACACAGTGAATAGCATCAGGTCTGTTGCCAATTCCTCACAATCCTGCCTTTTAATATCGTTGTGTCTGAATTCTCTTCTTTGCATTTCCTCTTCTCTGCTCTACTTTCTTACGTCTGCTCCATTAGACCTTGGCCAGACAGTGGTAAAACAAAATGCATCCTTGACTTAGCAATAAAGGACAAGTAAGTCACTTGTTGAACCTCTGAAGGGTATCGGTGACTTTATTTCATGTTTTCTCATTTAGACCTCGCAACAATCTTGCAAGGCAGTTTTATCTTTCCAGGTTAGGGAGTAAGGAGTGGCACTGATGTGCTGAGAACTTGTACAATTTCACCAACCTGGTTAGTCATGAACTCACTGAGCTTGACTTCAAATTCTACTGTTCTAATAGCTCACAAAATTTCACACTTTATAATCTATTTCTCCAATTTGAGCTTCAATCTTCTCACAGAATTGTGCTGATCCCATAATTTCCTGTACCATGGAAATGTGCTGCTAAAGAGTAATAAGATGATAAGAGAGTAGCAAGCAAAAATAATAATAAGAAAGCATTCCCTCTACTTATTCAACCCAAATGTTCTCTTCTTCCTGTCTCTTGCTTACCTAATCCATTTTAAATACCATGGCTAGATAAGTCATCATTTTCTCTCATTAGTCTTCTTATCACAGGTCGCCAATGGTTTCCTAGTGACTTCCGGATCATGTTCAAGTTCTTTCTTTTGTATTCAGGGCCCCAAACACTGTGGTGACAATTATCACCCACCACACTCCTCAAATAAAAATACTAGTTCCCCTTCGTGTGCTTATTTTACTGAGTGCCTTCTCATGCCTCTACAAACCCACATCATGATTTATTCTTCCTTTCTTCATGTGCCATTTATTAAAATAGTTTCTGGCCCTCCCTGGTGGTGCAATGGGTTAAAGAGCAGCACTATGAAGCTATCTGCAGCCACTGCAGCTGAGTTCAATCCCGGGCTCCAGAGGTGATCAACATGGCACAGCAGACCTTTCTTGTCCTGTCCCACTGCTCCCCTCTGCAGTGTATTTCAATAGATTTTCCTGTTCTGTTCCCCACTCTGTCTTTGGTGAATCCAGTCACAAACCCCCCCACCCACCCCCGCAACTCTGGCCTGTACCCCAATTTCTGTATGCAAAAAATAAATAAATCTTTAAAAAATAGAATAATAAAAAAGAAAACTTCCCATAAGCTCTAGGCACTCTGAAATTTCCTATTCTTAGGTGGTCCTCATCTCTGACACTTGCAGCTCCTCTTCTGCATCATAAATTCTCTTTGTTCTATAGACTCTATAGTTTATACAGAATATAAACTATTGAGGCCCTTTTGAGTGCTAGTTGTTTTGGGGGTTCTTCTTTTATATAATTTCATTGTTTATTTTAAATGCAAAAGACAACTTTCTTGAATTTATGCAGCTACTACTTAGTCATTTGCTTAAAACTTAAAATGTTTACATGTTAAACACTGAGGAGTTTAATATATGTTCTGCAATGACCATTGATAAAATAAAGAACTTGCTAGGAATATTTTCCACTATATATAAATATAAGCATCTTATATTTGTGTAAAACAATAAAATACAGATACAAAGCTATAAGCATGTTATAGAACAACCACTAACAGATGTTTCCACCAGATGTGATGCACCAACTGATAAGCTCAGTAGGGTGTGGGCCACTGCAGAATGTCCATAATGACTTGTGTCCTCAGCCTTCACATGGGTACTGATACTGTGTCCTGCGGTTTGTTGCTGGTGTATGTGACACAAGTGTTTTCTATATAGCAAAGAAGAAAACCACCTTTTTTATGATCTACATTTAAAAAAATCCTCAAATTTTAATTTATGCATTTGAGACAACCCATGATATAAAGTCAATCTCAAGTCTCAGTTATTTCCAGAAGATTTTTAAGAATGTTTTCTCAGGATGGCATTAAATCCAGCAGACACTAGAAAATTTAATCAGCCATTAAAAAAACAAAAGCAAAAACAAAAAAAACCACTTTAACTGTACATTAAAAGAAAGAGAGGAAAGAAGCCAAGTTATTATGTTTTGCAATATCTGTCCTTTCTAGGTATTTATTGTGTTGTGCTGAAAGATCACTGCATATACTGTAAGAAAAAACAATAATACTAAATTCTAGTCCCTCGAGATTAGAATTGAGTTCAAGTTGTTATATTTCTCAAGTTATTGGTGCTCTTGTCTGCCTTTTAGCAAAACTTAAATTCAATTGTGTGAAATCTCAGCGTATTCACACATGGAATTAGATGCTACTTGTTGGTGCATGCCACTGTTGAAGACATGACACCAGCAAAGGCATGAGAAAGGGCAAGGCCACAAGTGAGCAGTAAGGAATTTTCCATCGGAGTCATGTAAGGAAAAGAGTGGACCTTCAGGTTAATTAGATGAATACTTAGCAGTTGGTGGACTAGCTGTTTCTCTATACTCTAGAATAATAAGATCAAGGGGAAGAGTCTTGATTTTGGAAGGTCTAATAACTAATTACCCATTGTGAAATCTAGACAGTTGTTACTTTCATCTGTGATATAGAGGAAAATGGCCACTGTTTCTAAAAGATCGATATGTATTCAGAAAACAGTGTTGAAATTTCTTGCAAAAAGGAAGGATGTTCGAACAAAATTGGATTGCGAAGTGTGAGATCTGCACTTCATATTACGAAATGTCATTCACCACTGTTACATGTTCTTTCTAAATAAATTTGTGAACTCAACATTGTCATCATCTATGTTTTACAGAGGAAGAAATGGAGACATTTCCATCTCCAGGTTCTCCTCGGAGGCATCAGAGCGAGGATTAAAAGCTAGAAAACCTGCTCCTGATGCCACACTTTACACCTTGAAGTGCCTTTGCTGGAGTATACTAGAAGTGTTCAATTTACTGAGCATCACGGACCAGAGATCTGAGTCTTAGAACCAACCTTATGTATCCATAAACATCAGGCTCTCTTTTAAGAAAGAAAAAAACATCAAATCATATTTTAAAATTGTTAGAAAAGTCAGTTTCTTTCTATAATTGCCAATTTTTCTTCAATGAGAGACACATTTAATTTTATAGACATAAAAACAATTCTTTTATTTGTCTCACCCCAGCTATCAAGTGCTGAATAAAAGATTTTGGGCTCTTTTCTATTTGAAATATATGAATCATATAAATGCAACATAGATTTGACTCAAAATCTTATCATTGAGATTTAATTGATGTCTTTTTATATACGGGGAAATTGAAGTATTTAAAGATATAAAATACGATGAATGTCCAAATAATTATATTCTGATTTTTATAGGTGGAGTCAATCCTCTTAAAATTGCACCATTAGTGTATAATGTCTGAACATTTTGGCACTAAGAATATAAGGCCATTTCACACAATTATATATTAAAATAAACTTTTAACCCCATACTTCTATGCACAAAAGTGACGTGTGAGAATCTTATTTATAAAAGAGGTGAATAAGAATATTAGAACTCAGATCTCCTTACTCCTAATCCATTATAGCATTTATGACATGTTAGCATCGAGAAACATGTGTAAAGTGTCATTATTATCTGAAATAGTAATTTAAGAGAAGTACATGGAGCAACAATTGATTCACATTTTTCTGAGGATACAGACAATGAGCCAGGGAAGTGTGGAGGAATAAAAGGACCTTCTCACACACTTGTGCAAATGGGAAAAAAAAATCACAAAATATAGGCTTTGGGAGAGATACTCAATACCATTGGCATAGGCCTTTTTCATACTGTCGGTTGCTTCTCAAGACTTATTTTAGAAGAAAAGGACAAAATTATATTTTTCACTGTGCTTCAAATTTATTTCATTTCCCTTCTGAGAAACTCTCAAATTGGTTAAAACATGCATTTATACAGAACTGGGAAACTTCTCACTAGCCGGGGCCTCCATGATATTAGAAGAGAGGTTGATAAAGATAATGTCCTAACTTTTGAGAGATTTATTACAAAAGCATTATAAAATCCTATGACATCTCAAAAGTAAAACTTTACAAAAGTTAAAATATAGTTAGCTTTGCTTATATGGATACAACTTCCAAATCCCCTTTTTTTCCTTTGTATTTCACAACAAAAACAAACTCCATCTGAGAGTGGTTTAGGGCCAGTGAAAGTGAAACATGGAAGAAGGGAACTTAAAAATTCAGCTTTTTCCTAAATGTCATTTTTTTCCCCTCACAAGTCTTTTCACAGAACTTCCCCTAACATGAACTGACTAGTGGACAAATGTGCACTTTCTTTCACTTAAAGGTGCAACTGAGCTGGTGGTGTTCTTGGCCATATCAGTACATAAGGATCCAGGGAGGTTGTAGACTTCATGCAGGATTCAAGAACTCTGGCTGTGATTGCTGAGACAATGCCTCTGTCACACAGAAGCTGCAGAGATCACAAGGTAGGAGAGAGAGTGCTTCCATGTGAAGAAAAGGTGAATGCATCTTCTGCTTATAATTGTATATGATAATTGCATTATAATATAATAAAGTCAGTTTAATATATCCTCTGCTATGACCATTGATCAAAATGTAAATTGTTAAAAGCAGGGAAAATAGAGGAATGTAGTCAGATTCAAAATACCAATTCATACTTAACCTGATAATGATGAATTCACCTCTTCAAACCCTCATACTTGGCTTCTGTTTAAACTCATCCAATGTGGTCACCTTTTTGAGATGAAATTACAGTACTTTTCGGAACCATTGAGCAGTTCCTAACCCGGCTATATTTTATGTTTTATTATATAAGGCCAATTTACAGAATGATGGTATATTATACACTGTCCTCTGATGAGCCATCATTTGCTGATCTATTCTGATTACAGCGTAATTGCATTTGCTGTTTCTTTTCCAAATGATTAGTGCTGTCTTTGTTACACAAGACTGTTATGATCATCCCAAAACCACATTCATTATTAATCAAGGATGGTCATGTGCCTGGATGACTCTATTTCAAAAGCATAAATAATCTATCAAGATTTGCCAAGGGGTGATTTTGCTTCCTCCATTGTTGGACTTATTTATTTTAAGATTTTTTAGAAGCAGGCAATTTCCTTCACTTTAATAAAGATCTTTATTCTCCCTCTTGAGCCACCATTTTATAAATAAGCCCCTTTTATGGTTAAAAATGGATCTATCATGGCTTATCTCCTTCTTCTGTACTGAGTATTATATGAAATTCATGTCTCTGAATGATTGAAAATGGAAAAGATTCCCATTCGTGGGCAGAGTGATTAAGAGCTAACGCAATGTCTGTGCATACATACCCTGCCCAAATAATCGAGAGGCACACACAGGAGCTGCGACCATTATTGTAATTTCTTTCTGTCATAGAACAAGGCTTTCATGTGTGTTGAAGTTAAAATGTCTTCCCTCTTAAAGTCAATTATGGCCTCAAAGGACTGTAATTTTGGAATGACAGGCTGAATCCACATTGTAGGTGCATCTGTGACTGCTGGCAACTGCAAGTTGCTTTCTGGGCAAACTTCTCTCTCCCAGGGAAGCTATTGTGTGATGATGATGATCTCTGCAAGGAAGTTTTTTTCAGTTACAATTTATAGTGAAACAGTAAGGAGGGACTTTGAGCCTTTTAAGGCACTCTAAAATCACAAGCTTCTTGAAGGAAAAACTGCAAGATATTTCTGATTAGACACTCTGCAGAGACATTATCCACATTAACCATGGTGGAGGGAAACTCCAATTGCAAGGTGAAGCATAATCTCCATAGATCCAGGCAAATCTCTAATTGAGATTCATTGAGCAAGCAGCATAATTTATCAGCAAGTATTGACTCGCATTCATGTTACGTGTCTTCTCGTCTGCCTGATTATTGAAGACCACTTTCTGCAGCAGGTGACCTTTGCTATCACACTTTCTTTATGTTAGCATATAATTGTTTCCTAACCATCTCTGTGTGTTTTGTTCTCTTTGGGTCATTTTCATAACTTATCCAAATGGCAGCTCTTTTATTTTTATCTTGTTTTTATCAGTCTGACATTCTCAGCTTTTAATAAGGAAACCTTACCATTCACATAATAGCAAATTAACAAAAATAAATAAATGTAAAACATAGTTTTGATATTGTTTACAAAATTAACTGTGATAGCAGCATGCATATAAGTTTAAATCCCAGACAATTTAATGAGTAAAACACACTGAAGTAAAAAGCTATTGAAAAATCTCTACCTATGAGGTTAGTTATCTTGGTACGAATCACAAAATATAGTTACTATAGTGTTTAAATAATATATTGAATATATTTAAGATATAACAAGATAGTTAAGGCTTCATATTGAAGATATCCTCATAGTTCTTTAATATCAATCATCAATTCATTTTCAACATGAAATGAAAAGTCAGAAAGGAGACAGAATAGCATTGCCACCAAACACATTTTATGAATGAGGAAATAAGTGTATGAAATTGGATGTATGTTGGAGGCTTAGAAGTAATGTTTGGGATAAACTATAGGATGTGAACAGCATAAAAATTATATTTAAAGGTCGTGAAACTGGAATGATTGATCCCAAAAGAATGAGTGAAGGGACAAAAAGTAGAGTCAAAGAAACTCGCCTTGGCACATTGCAAACTTAGGTTACTGTACGATGCTGAAAAGCAACACGCAGAGGAGATTAAGAAAGGACATCCAGGGGGATCCTCCCTGGCTGCATAATGAACTTGCTTCGGTGGGAATTCATCCCTGGCCATGGAGGTGACCTACATGGCACAGCAGACCTCTGTATGCATAAATACTTTTTTTTTTTTTCCAAGCAAAGGACATCCAGGGAGCTCCCTGGTGGTGTAAAGTGTTGAGCATAGCACTAAGAAACTACCTACAGCCACTAGCACGAGTTCGATCCCTGGCCAGGGAGGTGATTCACATGGCGCAGCAAACCTCTCCTGTCTTGCCCACTGCTCCCCTCAGCTGTGTATGTCAGTACATCTGCCTGTTCTGCTCCCCACTCTGTTTCTGATGAAGCCTCTCACTGTCTCTGCACCTCTGGCCTGTACCACAGTTCTTGTATGCATAAATAAATAAATCTTTTTTTTTTTAAAGATTTATTTATTTATTCATACAGAGCTGGGGTATAGGCCAGAGATGCGGAGGGTGAGAGTGGGGAACAGAACAGGCAGTTCGACGAAGTACACTGCTGAGGGGAGCAGCGGGCAGGCCAGGAGAGGTCTGCCACGCCATGTGGTCACCTCCGGGGCAGGCGGGGATCGAACTCATGCGGAGGTGGCTTAAGCTTCTCAGTGCAGTGCTTCAACCCGCTGCGCCACCAGGGAGGGCCAATAAATAAATCTTTTAAAAAAAGAAAGAAAGAAAGAAAGAAAGAAAGGACATCCAGGAAGGGGTCAGACCAGGCTCTAAAAAGTATGAGCAGATAATGGTTTAAGAAGGAGATCAACTGTGTGACAAGTTCAAATGAGGCCTGAAAATGAGCCAGAAGATTGGGTTATGTGGACTTCACTAACAATTTTGAAGAAAGAAACCATTTTTCCTCCTTACTAAATAATAATCTAAAGGAGATACATTTAGATAACTAGTTTGGCCTTATATCCTTCAAGGGAATATGGCTATTCAGGGGCCTCAATGGTGAGGCACAGGTTAAGTCATTGTCTCAGGACTATAAAACAACTGAAGCCACTGCAGCATGACTTTAATCCCTGGCCAGGGAGCTGACCCACATGGTCCAGCAGACCTATCCTGTCTCATCCACTGCTTCCTCAGCAGTGTATATCAGTAGATCCACCATTCTGTCTCTGGTGAATTCTCTCCTACCCCGCACCTCTGACCTGTACCCCAATTCTTCTCTGCAAAAATAAATAAAAGGAAATCTTAAAAAAAGGTTATCATATGGCCCTCCCTGGTGGCGCAGCGGGTTAAAGCACTGCACTGAGAAGCTGAAGCCACTTCCGCATGAGTTTAAATCCCGCCTGCCCCGGAGGAGACCACATGGCGCGGCAGACCTCTCCTGTCTCGCCCGCTGCTCCCCTCAGCAGTGTACTTCGTCGATCTGCCTGTTCTGCTCCCCACTCTGTCTCTGGTGAAGCCTTTCACCGCCCCTGAGCCTCTGGCCTGTACCCCAGTTCTGTATGTACAAATAAATAAATCTTAAAAAAAAAAAAGGTTATCATAAATAGAAATGTAGTAACTATAATGAAAATAGTAGTTCTGGATTAAAAGAGTGTTTGCACTGTATCTGATATTGTGTTAGACATTTAAAAGACATTATTAACCTTATTGACATAGAGGTTAGTAGTAGTAGTAGTAATCAGTTTGTAGTTGTAGATTTTATCTGAGTTTGCCTACAAAGAAATCAAGGAGCAGAGAAATTAAATGACTTTTTGAAGTCATCCAGTTAATAAATAGTAAAGCCAAAATTTGAATTTGGCTTTTCTTGATCTCAAAGACTAACCATTCTACTAATGACGATAATGCATTAATAGAGGTATCCATCCAGTCATTTTTTATGTGTTATTGTATCAAGAGGGGAAACTTGGAGGGAAAATTGTATACTAAAATGTGCAAAGTAAGCAAGAATGCTTATCTCCAAACCAATTAATATTGATTAGTGTCATTTTAGAGCAAAATTTTATTGATTTTTAATTTATTTACAAAACTATACAATTTCATTCCTCAATATACTTCACTCACATTCCACCAAAGCAACCTGGATTTTGAAGGAAAAAAGTTACATATATAACTACCTTAGCTAACCTCCCATAGAGTCATTAATAGAACAATTACAGCTTATAAAAGGCAGAAAATCTTATTTCCATAAATATTGCCTCAAATTTCTTGGATTATTATAGATGCCAGATGTTCCAGCAATCATTGTCAGAAGACACTCTGACTTTTGACAATATGCATTTTGTACGTATACACACTGAGATAGAAAAAAGTGAGAGAATATGTATGGAGAGTCATATACATGCATATTATATGGAGAGAGGGAGAAATTCAGCAGTTAGTTATTTTATTTCAGCTGAGAATCTTACAGGTGCATTGGTCCTTTTCCCATTCTCATTAAGTTCCCAATTCACCGAGTATTGGTGTTTTGCAGAGTTTTGCTTTGTTTTTCTTTGCCTTCATTTACTACAGAAATTTTACTAATTAATAGCAAATAGAACCTCATTCACAAACAAATAAAACAGCTAAAAAGATCTGTTTAGAACATTTTCTTTCAACAGCAAACCCTATACAGTACTAAATGCTTATGGGTAATATGGATATGAATTTCTTTTCCATTATTCCTGTAAGTTGGCTTTTCATTTATTATTTATGTGTGTGGTTTCCAGTAAGCAATCAGTGCTTTTATAAACACAAATCTAAAGAAAACATGAAATGAAAATAAAACTTTAGAAAATCACATCAGCTACATAAGACTTTCATTGTAAGCTATGTAATAGAGAAAATATTCCATACATTATGAAATATTTAAATAACATGAAAACAAAGGAAGTCGTGTACGATGATAATTATAATTTATTGTTAAAATTAAGAACAAAGGGAAACAAATATTTGAAAATTATATGCTGTGAACTTGATAGGTATTTATTCAAAAGCTATTTCATCAGCTTCTACTGGACTATTATTTCTTCTAAGTTTTACTGTTCTTTTTTCTTTCTCATCTTTTTTTCCTCTTCCCTCATTACATATAGCTTGATGCACTTAAAGACATCCTACATTTTGCTGAAGGGTTCTTATTTTTCTCTTCTTTAGGTTTTATAATATCTATCAATCTATCCTCAAGTTCATGGATTCTTTCTTCTGACAGGTCAAATTACTGTTACGTTCTCTAGTGGTCTCTTCATTTCAGTGTTTGAATTTTCCAACTCAGAAGTTTTTGTTTCTTCTTTTATAATTTCTACCACTTGATGTGATAAGTATATATATCTTTCTTTAAATCATTAAATGTGTTTTCTTTTCATTTTTAAGCATATTTAAATAGTTTAAGTTTTTAAGTAGCATATCCAATAATTAAACCTCTTCATAAGAAGTTTTTATTTCTCTCTCTTTTTTTTTTTCCTGAGTATGGATCATACTTTTCTTTGTTTATGTTTCTGTGTTTATAATCAGTCTTTTGCCAAGGCTGGTTTTTTTGATAATTTACTTAGCTAGCCTGACTATTGATGATTTTTTATTTTTTTACGACTTTTTAAACTTAGTGAATTTTTCCCCCCCAACATACGCAGTTTGGAATCATTCTTAAGGAGAACAAACTTCCAGATGAACAAAGATAACTGGTGTTAGCTGGCAATCTTTTCCCCTGATCTTCCCATTAAGTTTCTGGTGGCTTTCTACTGTTAGCATCACATACTGGTAACCTCCACTAATTGTTAGCTAATTATACTACTTTTGAATAATTGTTGAATAAATTGTTACATACTCTGATCCAATTGAATCTAGGCCCCCTGGAAGGAGCAGGCTGTTGTCAGGAAGTTTCTTTTTATAGAAGTAATCCAAATAATATGATAGATTAGAATGTCAATTTTCTAATGAGTGAACAAGTTTGTGTAATGAATGCCAAAGGCTGCTCAAAGCACAAACACACACACACACCCAATTAACCAATTATTACATAGCTTCAGAGGAAGAAGAGATATTTTTTATTTTTGAACTATTCTTTCAAAAAGAAAGAAAGGAGTCATATTAAACCTCTAGGTCTAACTACAGTGTTTACAGAAACTTCTTAAATGACATGACAGGAATACATTCCATACAAATTAATGTTAGCAACTCCACAGAATAAATTATTCCTTTTATTTAATATATAAATCACAGAATAAAAAATAAAGATGCCAAAAGGATGATATAGAGATCATTAGAAACGTAGGATACCTACATGAAGCAGAATTGGAATTTTGAAATTTTATAGATCCTGATTTTAACAAATGATAAAATATGTGATAATCTAGGGAATTTTGAACACTGGTAAAGTAATATATATCACAATGTACTCATTTATTTATTGACATAATATTTTTAGAGTGTTCTATCTTTTGAAAACTCTTCTTACATTTAGCGATATGTACTGAA
>NW_004567115.1:32361126-32432473 GCF_000260355.1 Condylura cristata
TACAACCAGTTCTTGTATGCATAAATAAATAAAAGTAAATCTTAAAAAATAAAGAGAAGTATGGTATAATAGAAATAATTTGTGTTACAATTCATGACCACAGAAATATTTTCTCTAATCCAGCTAAATATATTAAGTCTTTAAATAATAAGAAAAAATGGAATCAAAAATTGACACTGTAGATATCAAGAGAAGAATTAAATTCGTGAGGCCTGGAGAAGTTAGTGGAAACTTCATAGAAGGATTTTAAACTGATATTTTAAAGGCTGTGACAAATTTGAACAGATAAAAGAATAGAGAAAAGCTTGAGCAATTTATTAGCTTAGAAAGGCTAATAACTAAAAAGTTTCTCTTACTATTTTGATTGGGATATATTTCCTAATATTCCACCCCTAAGCTTTCAAAAGTAAACTGTGAAGATTTAAAGATTTAGTTCTCCCTTGAGTAATCTCTGAATGTTAAATTATGCAAATATAATTTAATACACTGGTTTCCTTGTATCATATTCTTAAAGTTCATCTGTTGTTCTCTAGAAGAAACACTACCTCTTCACAGTAAAAAACAAAATGATTCACATATGTGCAATTAAAACTAAAGATTAAAGTTTTTTCCTAAACACATTGACAGTGTCCAAAGGAAATCATTATATAAATAACTTGGGAACTCAAAATATCCTTATGCTCACAGTAGGTAAGTATAAGAGCAGTGTATAATAGATCTGGCTAAGTTGAAGAGGATATATATCAATAGCAATACATGGTGGCCATATGAGACCATCCATCCATTTAGAGAAGTATTTCTTCCAACTTTTGACTTGTACATAATTGCTCTAGTAATTACAACCTGATCATGATATCTTAATGAATTTTGCTCAATTCTGTGTGTGAAACTGTTCAACAGTAACTTACGAAGTAACTTATGGAGGAGATAGAGGAAGAGTTGTTCCAAGTTGTTCATCTACATTATTTCAATCTCAGAAGTTGACAGTTGAGTAATCTACTGGGCACTTAATTCTAACAAGAACCAACCAAAACTCAAACTTATGAGCATCTGACATTTTATTTTATTTTTGGACCATTATTTATCTTTTTTTAATGTTTATTTTTGTGTAGAAGAACTGGGGTGTTGGCCAGAGATGAGGGATGGTGGTGAGAGGATTCACCAGGGACAGAACGGGGAGCACAACAGGTGGATTTACTGAAATACACTACTGAGGGGACCAGCAAGTGAGACAGGAAAGATCTGTTGTGTCCTAAGTAGGACAGTGCCCTAGCCAGGGATCAAACTCAGGTCAAAAGGGTGATAGTGCAGAGACTTAACTCCTGGTGAGGCACCAGAGAGGCTCACATTGGAAATCTTAAAACTGCACATTTTCAAAGGAAGGGGGAAAGGAAGACCTGAGAGAATATATAGTTGGCAAATCAGCTAATAGATAGTATTGTTATTTCATGAAAATAGCCATCCCCAAGCCACTCAAATGGCTATTATCCAAGATGGAATGTCAGATCTAACATTTCTCTATCTGTATTATTTAATTTGTTTACTTACACCCATATTATTCCAGAAAAAATTAAAATAAAATGTGACTAACAACATTTTCTACTTTAATAATTTTCATCTTACCATTTTTTCCTATACTATCTTTCTCCAAAACCAAACAATTTAGGGCAGATAATAAGCATGAATATACAAATGAATACACAAAAGAAAGCATAGGTAGAAAATTTGCAGCATAGAATGAAGTATTAAGTTAGAAACTATATATAGGTGTACCTATGTATGTACTATAGAAAACATATGTCACCAATGTTATTTGTAAAATAGAATATAAAAATATAATTTTATAATAGTACTGGAATAGGTATACCATCTAGCATTGTTTACTAAAATGTTGGTTTGTTGTAACAAATACTTGGGTAAAAACTAATGTATTACTGGATTGGCAGTTGTCTAAAGTACTTTTGGATGAAGAATATATTGAATCTCTTTCAAGTCAACTTTCTTTGACTCTCTTTTGTGACTTGTCCTTTATTTCCTGACCTTTCAGAGATTTGGGATTTGTTTGTTTGTTTGTTTGATTTTTATCATCCTGAGAGTTCCTAGTTCTGTGCAGATATGTGATTGCATCTGTGACCAGTCAACTCCCCCACCTCCTTTCTTTGGTTACTGGTCTGTCTGTAGAGAAGCAGACTATGCAGGAAGGAGCATCTTACACCAAATTGCTTGGGCCTATCGCCTACAATCCACTTCATCCCATCTATGTATGCTGTAACTTCTGAAAAATATCACTCTGTCACCCCTTGTAAGTTGCAGGTAGAATGAGTGGAAAATAAGGAATTTAATGAAATCTCACTAGCTTTCTATTATTATAAATTTTATTTTTACATCATTTTGTGCCTTTTTCCATCTCAGTTGTTAATCCCCGTAGGCTTCCCATCACCAAATCATCTGTGTGCCATCACTATAGTAAATCTTACTAGCTTTTTGACTCTGATTGGTAGGCCCTTTTGTAAAGTAGATCTTCAAGCACCTACAAGTTTCATTAGACATAAATGGAATGCTCTAGAATAAATGCTTGTGTCCCTCCATATTTATATGCTGAAACTTAGTCCCCAACGTGATATTATTATGAGGGTTTTGAGAGGTAACTAAGTAACAAAGGAAAAGCCCTGACAAATGAAACAGACTTTTGAGAGCTCCTTTGCTCCTTCTACCACATGAAGACCAAAGACAACCCTCTATGATTTGAACCTGGAAGCAGGTTCACAGACATTGAACTGAGACTTTCAGCCTTCATAATTATGACAAGTAAAGGATTGCTGTTTATAAGCCACCTAGTCTAGGGTAGTTTATTATAGCAATGTCAACCAAGATATGGCAGATGTTCAATAGCTATCTGTATTAAAAATAAGTGAAGTAGTTACTGAATGTTAAACAATAATTAATTAAATGTTAAACAAAAGTTATTTTCATTGGCATAAATATGTTTTCATAAAATGACAAAAAGAAAAAACCTCTCATCTGTCAACTGTGAGGAAAAGAGGGAAATCAGCAAGGATGGAATGGTGGTAGCTGCATTAACTTTATTTTTTTAAAAATTCTGAAACTCGTGATTACATAATGAACTCAAATTCTTCATTTTACATCTAATAAAGAAACAAAGAAGGAGAGAGGGTGGGAAGAAAGAAGGCAAGGAAGGAAAGAGAGGACAGCTATAATATGTGGAAATTAAAGATCTGTAATATAGAAAACGAAAGGAGCAGGATGCGTCTTTATGCATATTATAATAGTTACTTTCAGTATCAAATTCTTATTTCTGTGACTGTAATTACATTATAAACTTTAACAAAGTACATTGGCTAATGTATTATAAATAACATTAAAATCAGACTAACAACTAAAAACATTACTACTCAGAATGGAAGGGCCAGACCCATGCTGTAAATATAGACATGTATATTTATGACTAGTTCCATAAAAATGTATGCCAATAACTGTAACTTAGATAAACAATAAAATTAAATCCTCTTAAATGATAGGGATTAACCATCATTTTTGATTACAGGGACTATTACTTCATACTTAATACAACATACTTAAATATAAACCCTTTCTTTAGAATGTGCTTCTTTTGTTTGTTAATATTATAAAACTCAAAAATTCAATAAACAACTCCACCTATAAATTCCTCTCTGAGCAAATACAGACATGCCTAGCAACTCAGGAAACTCCAGATCTGCAGAAGCCTCATTTTCTTTTCAGTCATGGGATACCTCTAACCTAATTATTTTCCTTTTCCTCTCCTTGCAAAACAAAGAGCTGGTCTTTATAAAAGATAGAAGTACTAGCCAGCTTAGTACCTCTGCTGCTAATATAATGTTAGGGATAGAAAAGGACTCTCAGCCCACAACCCTGTCACCCTCCACCACCTTCTCCCCTACCTCCCCCTAGTGGAGCAGAGAGGCATCTCCTGCTCCTGGCACTGTGAAGGATCAGATAAGGTCTGGCAGGACCAGGAGGCCTGTGAAGAGTCTTTTAACTATAGTTTCCCACCCATTAAGCCATCTAAAAATGAGGAGAGGGGTTAGTTCCAATTAGTCCTGGAAGAGGAAGGAGGGAGCTAGTGGGAGCTAGTGTTCATAATGAAGAGGGATATGTTCCCACCCAGCAAGGGAAAAATACCTTAAGAATCCTTCTGTTTCACTACTCCAGGGTAGCTCTTTAGCTCTCTCAGCATGCTGATATGTCACATCCTAAATAAACTTTGTCACTGACTTCATCCTGGTGGTTCTTGAAATGATTTTCTCGAGAGACACCAAGGACCCTCCATTGTGGAGCTCCTCAAACACAGAGTGCCAGAAGTTATAGAACTATGAGATATAAATGTGGCTGTATACCAATATGTTCTCAATGGTTTGCTGGTTCATCTTTTAAATGGAGTGGGTAGCAGCCAGTTTTCTTGCTTGTTAATTTTGTATTTGTCCATTTCTCTATGTGAGTATTCAGGCAGGACTGACTTCAAGCAAGCAAGGCTCTAGTTCTGTACACACACACATACTATACACACACATAAATATGTACAAGACAGGGAAAAAGAGAGAGAATGTAAGAAATTTATTTCCTATGCTCTTGGGTTTTACATGTCACCATCAAGTAAAGCAAATTAGGTGTGTTTCAAATAAGAGCAAATTTTAAATTGAGATATTATTGATAGAAGAAAACATAATTTTATAACCTTATAAGCTAAAATTAAATGTATACAGGTTTTATTTTCAAACATATCTTTATTGTGATTTTTGTTGCAAATAACTGCATTATTTATTATTTGAATTTTTTTGGCAAACAGAGGGACAAAAAGATTTTAAATGCGCCAAATTAGAGGCAGATGATCCAAGCTCATGGCTGAACAGGCACATTGATGTTATTTCATTTAGCAGGAAACAACAGATGTTTTCCCAAAGGATATACATGGATCTTGTAGAAGTTGTTAGTGAAAGAATCGAGAAGCATATACTGTATGGACAATATATTCCTGATTATTCTTATGTCTTAAAATCATTATTTTCAATAGAAAACAATCATGTTTGATTGTTTCGTAAAAGTTATATGATGCATCTATGTAAAGAACTAATAGCAGAGAGAAACTAAAGGTTACAGTTGTTTGCAGGAACAAAGCATTGTGTTTTTCTGTGAAATTTCTGCCAAGAAGTCATATGATCAAATTATTATTTTATGTTTTCCAGCAACAGAAAGTCAAACATTTTATTCAGTTATTAGCTTATTCTTGTATCACCAAAATCCATTTGACTTTTGAATAAATGTACAGCAAATTTCAAATCTCAATTTCTTATCGTTTTTGAATTATTTATTTTTGTATTGAAGTACCACTGGTTTAAACTGCATTTTGGAAGTGTAGGGTCATCCCTTTCTAGTGATGTTACCACAACATTTCCACCAGGAAACCACCCTGCCCATCAGCATCTCCTACCTGCTTCCTTTCCCTCTTTGGTCTTATCCCTCCCTGACGTTACCAGCGCTTCTGGATGCTTCAGTTCTATAGTCAGCTTTCAATGGTTAGACTTTAAGCTTGTCTTTATCTCACCCTAAGATTGGTTTTTCTAAATGCCACATATTAGTGACACCACCTAGTGTTTATTTTTCTCCTTCTGACTTACTTCGCTTAGCACTACCCCTTATCATTCTGTCCATATTGCCACAAATAGCATATCTTTTTTGATCATTAGGTAGTATTTTGTTGTGTAGATATACTACATTTTCTTAATTCACTCATCTGTTTCCACAATTGGTTATTACAAATTGTGCTAAAATGAATGTGGAGTGCAAAATATTCTCAGTTTCTTTCTACTATTGTAAGCATTAAAACACTTATTCATACTCATATTCAAGCCAACTGGAGCATTTTCTCCACTTCAAGTGGCCTGTTTATGTGTAGTAGTATAAAGATTCAGAGTTAGGAATTTTTAGTCTTATTCTATGGTTATGATAGTGATTATGAAATTTATTTGTAATGGGGAGTTTCACAGTTGGGATGATCTAGACGCAGATCTTAACACCATTCACAAAATTAATGAAATGAATTCTACCAAACATTTAGGAGCGAAAATCACACAAATTATCTATTATTTCTTTGAGAGAATACAAGTAGATAGATGACTTCCAAATTCATTTTGTGAGACCAGCATTACTCAAATAGTAAAAAACAGGTAAAGAAGTTGAAAGAAAACTACAGACTAATGTCTCTCATGAACATAGTGCAAAAATCCTTAACAAAATATTAGCAATTAGTTAAATAATGTGTAAAAAGAAGTATATGCCACAACCAAGTAAAACTTATCACAGGTATACATTCTGATTCAGCATTTGGAAATTAATTAAGGGAATCCATTATATCAATACTTAAAATGGAAAGATCATACAATCATAGCAATAGATAAACAATATTTTTGTTTATAATACCAATAGAAAAACAATTTCACAAAATCTGATATTCATTCATGATAAATATTCTCAGTACACTAGGAATAAAGGGAAACTTTCTCAACTTGATAAAGAATATCTATAAAAACCCTATACATTATACATAATGATAAGTAAAACAGAACACTTTTCCAGTAAGATTAAGTACAAGATAATCTTTTCAAAATCATACTGAAAGTGTAGTTACTGCAATAAGACAAGAAAAGGAAATAAACATATATATAGTTTGGGAAAGAAGAAATAAAACTATCTCTGTTTGCAGATAACCTAAGAGTTGATATAGAAAATCTAAAAGAATCAGCTAAAATTTCTAGATCTGACAAGTAATTATGCATACATCTGCAGGATAAAATGCTTATTTGTAAAAGTCAATGTCTTTTCTATATACTACAATAAAAAATTGGACTTTGAAATTAAAATTACAATGCCATTTTACAATGCCACTTACATAGTATCATCTCATGTGATTAACCTCGGTATAAATCTAACAAACTATATACAAGATCCATGTCTGTATATACATATAGAATATGTAAGCCATTTGTATATCTTACTATGATTATTTTAATAGCATTATATTTCACAATACAAAATGATTTTTTAAGTACATATAAGTCTATTTCAAAAAATACATTGCAATAATCTCAAACACTTTATTAACTCCTCATCCCACGCCTTTCAGCATTGTTAGTTTAAAAAATATCCAGTAAGGGCCCTCCCTGGTGGTGCAGCGGGTTAAAGCACTGCACTAAGAAGCTTAAGCTACTTCCGCATGAGTTCGATCCCCGCCTGCCCTGGAGGAGATCCACATGGCGGCAGACCTCTCCTGGCCCGCCCGCTGCTCCCCTCAGCAGTGTACTTCGTCGATCTGCCTGTTCTGCTCCCCACTCCGTCTCTGGTGAATCCTCTCACCCTCCGCATCTCTGGCCTGTACCCCAGTTCTGTATGAATAAATAAATCTTTAAAAAAAAATATCCAGTAAAATTTCCTTCCTTCATTAACCTGATATCCTCACTTTTTATCTTTCCCATTTCTATCTTCTTTCATGGAACATAAATGCATTGCCAATGTATAGGCAAAAATGTCAAACAAAATCCCCTTCCCTTCTTGAGTACAGTCTAGCAAGGATTTTTAATAACGCAAACATGAAAAATGTTTATCATGCTAGCCAGAAAGATGAGTTTTCAAAATGTTACAGTTAACATATTACTCCAAGAATAATTCTGAACCTCAAAGTTATGTTGAAACTCAAAGCTGCACAATGATTTCTATTGATGCAATAATAATCTATCTCCTTTTCCCACAAAGTATAGATCAGGGTCAAGAGAATTGCCTACTGAAGTACTTCCTTCCTGAGATGGCTGAAAGATTTAGAACTCTAAATCTTGAGTATGTCATATTGTAGCTCTTGTTTCTCATCACATAAACGATTGAGACTGAGTAAGATCATGAAGGTTGTTCAGAAAATTAGGTAGTGTATGTTTTCCACTCATAATTCTTGTCCAGAACTAATCTTCAGGTCCTTCTAAATGTAAGTGATCTGAAAAAATGAAAACTTCTTTGTGCCCAAGAGAAAGAGACACTGGTTTGGTGATCATATTGCATTGTGCTACCACAAGCTGAAAATACATATTCAAATGATTGATAGAATATATAAGTCAACATTGTAGACCTCACAAGTAAAACATCTGATTTTTCTCATTTTAAAAAGAAATTCAGGCTTTTCTTACATAATATCAAATATGCAAAATCTGTATAAAAATACTATGCCTCAAAAAATACTGTAATTCTGTACCTCATCACCAGTGATGACCATAGTCACTGACATCCACAGTTAAACACAAGGAAACAATAATGTTTCATTGATTTTGCCTTTAGGCTACTAATACATAAAAACTCCAGTTGTTAGAAAGACTTCCTGCTGTTTGGGACTATATCAAAACACTTTACGAAATAGAAGAAATCTTGAACAAAATTGCACAAAGGTCACTATCTTGTTCAGAAACAATGCACTGAAAGTTTTCAGTAGTAAAATATATAGGTAGACTTACACTTTAAAATAATCTTTTATTCCAGCTACATTGTGTGTATGGGTTTATTTCAGTGAATTATAGAAAACGATCTGCCTTAGTTTGCTAAGAAATGAAAAATTGCAAGCTCACTCAAATAAATAACAAGAATGCAACAAAAGTAAGATGTAATGTATGTGAAAACAATAATTTAATAGCAGGGAGTTAGCACACACAAAAAATAATTCTCCTATGAAAAGCCAGTTTCCCTCTGTCCTCTGAAAGGGGTGTCTAGGTTAGGAATTTGAAGCACTAATTGCCTGAGTTAGAAACTCCTGGGATTTTTAAGTCTCAGAAGGTCAAAATAATAGGACAGGTAAATGAAAGCTTGTTAGCAGTAACTAGCAATGGGGTTCTAGCAACTAGCAATGCAGGTATTTCATATTAAATAAAAGTCAAAATAACCCAAGGGAATGATGAATTAAAAGTTGGAGACTGCAGAAGCTGAGCAATCATTAGAAATCCTTTGCAGCTGACTTCTTTAAAAGAGCTAACAAAGCTTGTGAGTACAGGTGTCATGGTCATGTCCAGGGTTTTTTGTTATGTTTTGTTTTTGGTGGGTCAGTCAGTCACAGCTGAGCCTACATATGCATCCAGTGCACCCTTTCAAGAGACCTTGACAGATGGCCACTGCAGACACAAGCAGAGGTCTCCTAAACAGCTCTTGGAGCATACCTTTCATTTCTGGGTTTGACCCTTTAAACATTTCTGTTGAAATTCAGAACTGGTTTTCTTACTCGCCCCTCTCATCTGCTGCTTTCTCTCTATTGTGCTTAATTTCTGAGCATTCTCTCTCCAGTCCAGCAGCTGCTCCATCCTTGTCAGTGCTCCCTGCTCTCACAGAGGGAGGGGCCTGCCGAGGAAGATGGTGGAATGGCAGTGCGGCAAAGCCACGAAGGCCATCTCCTTTAGACTTGGGTGGCTGAAGGTCAGGGCATTCAGGGGACTCCTCTGTTGCAAAGCATTTCATATTAGTGACTTTTAGGATTAAAACTTCATTTTAAATTTATCTATTGATGTTATAAGAGCAAATATGTTTTTTGAAAATGGAAAGAAATATAGAACTTGACGTCTTCCCCTGTTTCCTCCCTGGCCTTTTCCAGGATATTTTTAGGGACATGTAAGCATGCATATAGGTAAATAAATACAGTTTGGGCATTCACATAATTTTTGTAAACTGATGTACAGTTTACATACAATTGCATTCACACATTTTTACATGTACAATTTAATGAGATTACGAAATATGTAGTCCTGCATACCCATGCTGCAATAAAGATGTAGGACATAGCCATCACCCCAGGCAATACTTGCATGCTCCTTTCTAGATAATTTCAATAGTCACTTCCTTCACTCCAGAAGTTATTACTTCTCATATTTCAAGCATCCTAGGTTATCCTTGCCTTTTCATAAACTAAGGATCTTTTGTTTATTATTTCCTTTGTCTAGTATGATGTTTTGGGTCCCATTTGTCACATACACCACAGGTTGTCCTCTCATTTTTTTGAGGGGTGGCAAGTGGGGCAATGTTTGACTTAAAAGGAAGGCAACCAGAAGGGGAAGACCTAAGTATAGCAGGTGGGGGTGGGGCGGGGAAGTGGAGGGTATGATAGAGCAAGGTGTAGATTATTAGAGCTTCAGTGTTGAGTATAGTGTGAAAAATTCATATGTAAAGGTTTGCCTCTATAACCCCTAAAACAAAGACAATGATATAAATCAATGTTACCTCAATAAACATAATAGGAAAACAAATAAGTTGGGACTTATGAGCCTGTTCAATTGAATGACAATATATATTTAAGGCATGACTGATTGACTTTAACATATCTCTTGATATTTTTGTTACGACAGATGAGGATTTTAGTTTTTTCACACTATTCATCTCCTTTCCCTATCAAACTTCAGACTCATATATTGCTTATGTTGTTGTTGTTATTGTTTATTTTATTTTTACATGAAGAACTGCAGTTTAGGCCAGACTGGGTGAAGGGGGAAAAGATTCACCAGAGACAGAGAGGGGAGCAGAACAGGCAGATCTACTAAAATATACTGCGAGGGGAGCAGCAGGTGAGACAACAGAGGTCTGCTGTGCCATGTGGCACATCCTTGGCCATGTGTGCCATCCTCCTAGCAGGGAATCAAGCTCAGGCATCAGTGCTATTGCACTGACACTAACCCCTAGGCCACCAGGAAGGCCCCTATGTTGTCATTATTTATAACATCTTTACATTCAGTTCTACCTATTAGTTTACATATTTTGTCTACATATTGGTTGCATCAATCTAAACACATGGAAGATTTCAAATCTCATATGATATAAATTTTGTTCACAAGTAATGAGAATTGAACACTAGTAAGTAAATGTACTTTACTGTAAATTAACCAGATTACTTATAGATGAACATTTTAAGTGTTAGAAAGTAGAATAATCCAGGTCATCTGCACACTATAATCTCTCTCTTTTTTAATTGAAAGTATGTTTCTTCTCTATTTTATTTAATATCTGTCCTGGCTCTCCTTAAAACATATAGTGAAGTATCTGAACTGATTCTCCCATGTCTATTTACTTTCATATTTTCATTCTCTCTATTTTATCTCTATATTCTGAGCAATTTTTCTTATTATATTACAGTTCTAACTTTAAGCTTCATCTACTATTTTGTTCAAATCATTCACTTTCTTTTTTAATTTCCTCAATCATATTAAATATTAATGTATTTCTTGTAATATGATTATGTTGTTTACAAAGAGATGTACAATATTAAAGTACCTAGCATTTAGAATATCTGAGGCATATTTTAAGTGTTTAATATGCAATAACTCACTTATCTTCACCATAACCCTGGAAATTGGTTCTATTATTAGCTTCATCTCATAGAATAGGAAAGAGAAACACAAAATTCAATGTCTTATCAAATTTGGGGGATCAGTAGGAACAATCTCTGAGCCAGTGGATAGGGGTACAGTGGCTGCTTCCCCCCACTGCAATAACCTGACCCATAGAAAGCTGCTCCGCATCCAGCCCCACTGTCCACCCCCTCCGTCTGGTCCAACAGGGCCCTGGGGTTGGGGGTGGGGGGTTTCCAGCACTTTCCTCCCCAACCTTCTTCCCAAGCAAAAGGCTTGCTGCTGGATGCCCACCAATACTGGACATGAAAAGGTGGTATTCTCTGCTCTGTCCCTGATCTCCTCCGCACGGGAAGCTGGAAACGCAGGGTGGCATTGCTGAATGAATTTTGAAGTGGAACACATGGTTGGTTGTTCACTTTTTTGACTGGCTCCCAACTGCATGAAGGACACAGGTGCTTCTCTCTACATGAGGCTCCTACTTTTGCCTCTGCTCAGGGATATCACCTGGCCTAGGGTGGCTACATCTGCTCATCTGCTGGGCAAATACATTTTCTTTTCCTTTTCCTCTCTCTTAGCTTTCCCTTTACTTTACTCCCTATGTAAGAAAACCCGTTTTGTTTTTCTTGTGTGTCTGCTTCTGGGACCTGTGCAGTATCCCAAACTGTGGTAGAGTGGTAACCCACAGAGTAGGCCATTTTCTGCACCCCCACCCCAACTCCCATGACCATGAAACACAAGCTTCCCAGACTCCTGTGCCCAAGCTTGTTAACTACTCTGTGACATTCCTCCCTTAATTTATTGGTGCAACATCTTCACAGATCTTTCTGAAAATACTCAGTTACTTTAGTGGGTTTTTTATGTTGTTGTTGGTGGTGGTAATCATCTCTTTCCCTTCAAAATTAGAACTCTTTCGTATTTACATTAACTATCCTCCAATATATTAATTACAATGAATGCATATTGGGAATACACCAATACCTATAACTCCTGAGAAAAATTAAAGTCCCTTGTTGTGACTGGTAGGTTTGTTGGGGGGAAAGGATGTCCTGAACGAACTTTGCAGATACAGGTTTTCTGGACCCCACCTCCTACTCCAGTCACTGAAACTACACCTCCCAGCAATACCAAAGGAAGGACTGTGAGGACCCAAGGGCAGAGCTAAGCAACTATTTGGGGACTTTCAGGGATATATATGACATGAGGGGCTCTCTCTCCCTTGGGCTCGTGGATGGTGGCTGGTCGTTCGGCTCTTCATCAGCTTTCAGTGTGCTATTGGAGTTCCAAGTCAGCAGAACTGGTAGGATGTTCTAGTTAACTTGTATCTCTCTCTCTCTTTCCTGAGTTGTTCCTTTTCTTTCCCCTTTGTAAATAAACCCATTATTGACCTTTTTGTACCTGCAGTACAACTGAATTTTAAGTGCGCCTAGTGAGGACTCACAGACAGGCAACCCAGTTCACAATGGGTTGCCCTATAACAGGTCCTTCTAAGTCTTTACCTTCTGAGGTTATATTTATTATTTATCTGTCAGGAAACCTCTTCCTGTGTTTTTATGATTGGCTGAATTTATTTCAGCTTTCAAGTTTTTCAGAATTCTGCTCAAATGTTAGTGTCTCAGAAAAGATCTCCCCAGCCTTTCAACCCAAAGTAAATTTTATTTTCACACTCTTAATAGTATTGGTACTTTTAATCCATAATGAATAAGCTATCTTCTTAGTTTACTTGTTTTTCTTCTCCTGACCTAGAGAATGATGACAGGGATTTTCTATGCCTTGATCACCACTCTGCTCCATATACCTAGCACTAGGTCAGGAGCCAGCAGGCAGTTAACAAATAAAATGAACTACAAGCATCATTGCTCAGAGGACACTAGTGGTCCTACTTACCTATAGCAAATGCTCACACAGATTTGAATAGATAAAATGAACAAGTACAGGAGGGAATGGCAGAAGGATTTTAATTTCAGACCCCATTTTACATAAAAAAATCCACAACTACAAAATATATACCTTTAGCTATAAAGTCAGGCATTGTTTTAAAATGAGAATGCCTTACTGCAACAGTAGTGTAAGCTCTAGTCTTGCTTTTTCTTTACATACAATTGTGTTTTAATTAAGGGCAATATCCTACAATACATAGCAGCCTTTGGGAAATATTTCATTGATCAAAGTTGAGAAACAAACAGGTGATATTTAAAAGGAGACCAAGGCTCAGGTGCTTGTTTGTATGAAAAGAGAGGAACTTAGAATCTAACAGTTGTGATTTCCCTAATGGTTTTCAGCTGGGCAACCTATTTAAAAGTGCAACTTTGTTTAGAAAGCAGTTTACTTTTCTGTAGGTAATGGAGAAGGGTCAACTCATGGAGGAATACAGGAGAGGAAATATGAAGGGAAGATGAAAAGAACAAGACTAAGTGTAAGAAATCTTGAGGAAATTCTTTGCTTAATACTAATATAGTAGAAATAAATAGTCTTTGAAGTCATAGCTTGACTGCAAACAGGTTGTCTATTTTTTAAGGGCAATTTTTGAAATATCTAAACCAAATAATTCAGTATCTACCATATCTTTACATATGGAGCTAAAATAACTTCATGATAATGTAATAGCTTTGGCAATTACTCCTAGACATATAGCAATTAAATAAAAAAGACTCCAAGCCTTCTCTTTTACACAGTCACTAATTAGTTCATGAGATAATTTTTGTTATTCCAAATTTCTAAAATCCAATTTCTCATCTAATGAATGACTTCAAATATAGAGCTGATGTCATTTTTAAAATATTGCCCAGACATTCTCTTTTTAAAGGTTATTAGAAACCTCACTTCAGCCAAAGCAGTCAGGAGGGAATTTTCTCCCCTTATTCATGAAGGAGGAAGGAGACTTATTTTTGAAACAAACTGAACAAAAGAGGATATAGTTTTGGACAAACCAGTGTGGGCAGAGGGCAAAGATCAGGATCCAGATTGAGAATAAGGGATCAATTTTCAGCTGCAGGCTGAAAAATAAATGTCTCCCACCCATTCCACCAGCCTCCTTCCTTGCTGGTAAAGAATAATATATAGTCAACTAAACTTATTACCAGTACACATATACAACACACACTCACACACCACACAAACACACACACACACACACACACACAGGGCAACTGATCACTGGAGTTATCTTAGTGAAACCTCATAGCTCCAGACAAAGCCTATAAGCTGTATATATTATCCAAAGCAAGAAAAAAGCTAGAAAGGAAATTCAAGAGACAATTATCCAGTAAAAACAAGGAACTAACAGAAAATTAAGATTCCATGAATGTGAAGAGAGAAGGAAGGGAGAGAAGAAGGGAGAGAAGAAGGAAGGTGGGGAAGAAGGGAGGGAGGGAAGGAATGAGTGAGCCAGGAAGGTAGTGGAAAAATTAGGAAAGTAAAACATGTTGCTCTATAAGCCAAGAAAAGATGATACTGTGCTATGTCTTATGCTGACGAAGGTTAAACCAAATGGGAACAGAAGCATCCCCATGGAATTTCACCTTGTGGTGGGGGGAGGGGGAGGAAGGGGTCTAGCTCCTATTTCAAAAGCATTTTCATTAGAATAGTGTGAGGGAAAGGAATAGAATCAGGGGAGTAACGTAGGTGAGTCTTTCAACTCTTAAACTATGAAGAAGTTGGATGAGTGTGAAGGGGTGAAGAATTGTAATAAGTAAATTTCTTTGTTTATATTTGCAATTTTGTTTTTAGGGAAGAGGAGTGTGAATATGTAAGTCCTCACTGAAATAAAAAGGAGAAAGAAGTCCTCCTTACTGTCCCCTCCCAGGAAAAGAAAATAAAAAAGACAGTCACCGAAGTCAGCTTATGGGAGCCACAACCAGGGCACAGGCGGAAAAAACAGTCCTCAGAAGATGGGAACCCCTTTTCTAATTGAGCACAAAAGGATGGGAAATAAGGGTGTTACAGTCACTAGTAGGTTTGCAGACTTGGTAATGGAATTACACAGGAAATCCTCACTCAAATTTCTGTTTTCTTTGAAGCAAATAGTAGGATCATGTTACAAACTAGGAACAGTAAGGAAGAGGAGTCAGAGGTTTCAAGATGGAGGAGAAAAACAAAAATTGGTAGCGAACTGGCAAAATCAGTAATGTTTGAATTGAGAAGGGAGGGTGTTGTCAAATGGCTTCTTATAACCATCTCTCTAGATGGTAGCCAGAATGACCTACTCTTAATACAGACCTCCCTCATGGCTCCCAAGCACACTTTAATTAAAATCTAAATTCCTTATGAAGGCCTCCAAGATTCTGACTCTGTTTCTGAAGATTATATAATTTATGTTTCCTTCTGAACTTATCACTGATGAGTCAAGGAATTGAGAGCCCAAGATACTGGATGAAGCTGAAGTTGCATAGAAAATCAGGGGTGCATGATATGATGGAAAGCTCCTAAGAGACTTGAACTTTTAATTGTTTTACCATTCTTTTAAAATTATAAAACAAGCAAGAAAAGTATTGGAATCATACTGTTCTTTCAACCATTTAAAGGTATGTTTAGAACTTATTCACATTTTCATACCTAACAATGTGGCATTATATTAGCTTGTAGAGGAGGCATCTAAAAAAAATTTTTTTTGAATACATGAATGAATGTATAAATAGAGGTTTTATGGAATGGATATTGCTCTTATCTGCTGGATATCTATTCCCTCTCATTTGCTTTAGGAAAAAATCCAGTTTTCACTTCTACAATTTCATCAGAACTGTCACTCAACGGAATCTCATCCATTCCTGGCATTAGCCCAGTTGAAAGTTAATTTTTGAGTTCTTTTTTGGGGAATTTTAATATTAACTAAAATGAAGTTGAAACATGAAAACTATTCATGCCAATGGTAACACACTAATTTTAATTTTAACTAAAATGAATTTGAAACATGAAAACTATTCATGTCAATGGTAACACACTAGGAAGATTTTACCCTTAATTCCTTCTCCCTAAATTCTTTGAACATCTGCTTTCTCTACTTTTTGAGAGGAGATTCTGCAACTTTTCCTTCAATATTGTGAGTGGGATCATAGGTTTATAATGACTTTTTTGGCATAAATCAAGAGAGTTCTTTACAACCAAAGAATCTCAACAATGACAAATCTAACATTAAGGTTAACTCATAATTATTTTCATAATTATTGTATGCTGCTAGGAGTAAAACAATAGCAAGTGCTACAAAACTTTCAAAAACAATTATTGTTTTTAAACAAATGAAAGGATTTTTAGGGAAAAAAGATTATCAAATGATTTTAATCTAAGATAAAATGAAGTTAGTTGCATAAAAGATATGCAGTGCAATGTCAAGGAAATTGAGGATCACTCTAAGGGAATGTTCCATTGGTGATAAAAAAGATCAAGCCAATGTTTGATCTACATTTAGGATTTGGGTACATTGCCCTAGGAACAGCAGCCAACATCAGCATATACAATGCACAGAGATGAAACAGCATCAAACATATGCATCTCTGTGCATATACAATGCACAGAGATGAAACAGCATCAAATTTGTAGGATGATTAGTGAGCAGATCTGCTTGCTACTGCACGAATGAGACCTAAGTCCACAAGTAGTGGACTGGGGCTCAAAGCCAACCTTGTATAAGTCTAACAGATTTCAAAGGTAACTTGGAGTTAAAAAACATTTTATATACAGAGCTGTTTGAAGACTTATAAACTTACATTTGATATACTGGAACAATAAAAAAAATAACACAAAGTAAAAATTTACAAGATATTCACTCAAGGGAATCATTAATACCAGAAGGAAATTTTCAAATATTTGTTATGTAATTGATGGTGAAAAGAAAAGTACAGTCAAAAAAGACATTGAGGCCTTGAATTTAACATACTGAATTGATATAAAATATGCCACAGCTCTGTATTTTAAACTCTCATTTTTCCTCCTTCCATTTCCTGAGTTCCTGTTATCCATCTCTAGTTACCCATATCACATCTTCAATTTATTTAGCCAGCATTATTACAAACTATTTTTTCTAAAGATATACTTGTCCCTGTGACCTCTATCCCATAACTCACATCCTCTTCTTTCTTCCAAGACTTAGAAACATCCCTGCCTCTGCCTATCCCTCAACTCCCATCTGTTTATTTATCACATCAGTCAGACAAGACCCTTATTCTTTCATGCCTGGTGCATAGCAGACTCTCCTAATAAATCTCCCTGTTCCTTTTTCCCTACTCAACAGAGTGTGACATTAATGAACTCTACCTAAAATTGATAGATTATTCTGACAAGTATAACACAGATCATATTGCCATTTAGACCTTCTGAAAATACTTACTTGCTCAAAATTTTGTGGGTAGGAATTACTTTATTCCACATTTTTTGTAGACTGATTCCACAGTCTACATTACTATGCTATTCTCTCCTAGAGGAGAGGATATATTCCCCAGCTAAAAGTCACCATGTATCTTTCAATTGTGAGGTACCTTGTGGGGAAAAGAAGGAAATTGAAATAGTAAGTGTAATACCTGATTCTGCTATGGTTAAGTATGCCAAATTAAAATCCTCTATTTGTCCATGTTTTAGTCACTTGGTATTTAGCAGTTTCTATTCATGGAACTCATCCACATAAAGTCCAGCTAACCCCATAGTATTCCAAAAGGGTAAATCCAGTGGTAAAACATGCAAACTTCTAAAAATACCCAGAGTTAAGTAACTGCAAGTTTTCAAAACCATGGGGAAAAAACTAGATTCATTCTGGTAGAGAATTGACCAAGAGTAGTTTAATACAGTGTTAGTATATAGTTAATGTTTATTCAGAGATTTATGAGCTATATGCAAGAAAAAAATAATCTCAATGTTTCCAGTCTCAGTTGTACTCTCATTAAAAATATATTTTTGAAATTTTGCATAATCATCTTTTATGAATGTCTTTCAGGGAGCAAGTTTCTTGCTTGATTGCAGTGCTCATACATGGTCTTGTCTGAAGCCAAACTGAGAGACAATCAGAGCTACAGGTTTTCGAATTCAAAGTCCAGGTCCCTGTTGATTTGCTGACTCCTGTATTCTTGGCATAGGATTGAAATAAAATGGCAGTGTTCCCAAATTTAATGAGTTCAGAATGAACACAGATTTATAGATATTCCAAACTTACATTTGCAGTGGGCATAGGAGATAAGATGACAGCTGTGTTAAATAGGATGACAGATGTGTTCATTATACGATAAAGAGTTTATCTGGATGAATGAATTTAGTAATGAAGAGACTCTGAAGTATTCCCTTTTAAATTTAGTACAGATAATATACCTAGGGATTCTGTTTTAGAGTCTAGCAATATTTCCTTAATAAGCTCAGGTTTGAATTGATGTTTTGCTTATAGCAAATGTCTTCCTTTTGACAGTTTCTGACTTCATCTTTATTAAAAATGTTGCATTGTTTCAAACATCTGGGCTCTCTTAAAGTGAAAATAAATGACATCAGGAAATTTTCCAAAGCTACTTTGTAATGTTAAAAAAAGATACATGGTAGGTTTTTTTTTTCTTAAAAAAAAAAAACCTAGATGTTTGATTGTTATTTTTTCTGTTTTTTTTTTTTTTGAGTTATGATCTATCCTTATTTAATCACCCAAAGTATAATTCATCAGAACTACATGGATGAACTTTACTGTGACTTCATTTCCTCCAGAGGAAAAGAAATAGCTCACTCTAGCTCTGATAAACTCGATCATCTTCAGTGGTTTTGCATATAACTTTCTGTTTTGTCATGATAAAGTTTTTATATATCATTTTCTTTAACTCAAAATTCCTTAAGGGTAATATTCATTTATTTACTCAGCAAGTATTTATTATATCTAACAGCTGGTAGATGTCAGCACCACTGGTATGCAAGATGAGCAGAAATGTGTCTCAGTCCTCAAAATTACATGTGATATATATTATTGAAAATGTTGAACCACATATGAACAAACAGGAAGACCAATTATTCTTATGAAGACACACACACACACCAACACATCTGTTCTCATATTCTAATATCAAGGGTAATTGCAAGAGACAGATTTTTATAATTCACACAAATAAGCACAACATACTTGATATATAGATAAGAACCATAAAGAATAGTACCTGAGTTGTAAAATCATATAAAAGAAAGTGGAAATAACTTGTCCCAGTATGTGGTTTTCCATTGAAAATTAACAATTTTTAGTATGAATTTTAATTTTGACATTCTCTAAAGGAAAATCAAGGGTGAAGAAGTGGCAAGTTATAAAATTAATGTACAAAATCCTCTGCGTTCTTACATGCAAACACCAAATTAGGAGAAAGTGATCCCATTTTCTCTCATGTCAAAACAGAGTTAAATACCTAGAAGAAAACAAAGGGTGTGAAGAACTTATACAATGAAAACTCTAATATATGAAGAAGACACAAAGGAATGGAAATATAGTACCTGTTCATGGATTGGAAGAAGTAACATTGTTAAAATGACCACTTCACCAAGGTAATCCTTATTAAAGTTCCAACAGCATTCTTCAAGCAAGTTGGACAAACATTACTGAAATCCATATTGAAACTACAAAAGATTGAGTATCCAAAGCAATTCTAACAAAATAAGGATGTGTTATCACACTACCTTCAAACTATACTACAAAGATATAGTAATCAAAATATTATGGTACTGGAATAAAAAGTCCCTTGGTAAAACCACCAGTGAATAAGAACTGAGAGACCAGCGATAAATTCACACATACATGGATAGTTAATATGTGCTGAAGAGACACAACTATATACCTCAATAAACGGTGCTGGGAAAACTGGAGAGCCACATGCAAAAGAATGAAAGTAGATCACTCTCTCACACCACACACACACACACACACACACACACACACACACACACAATCAGTCATAATGGATTAAAGACTTGGATATAAGACTTGAAGCCATAAAATACATACTAGAAAGCATAGGCAACACACTCGACAGCATTGACTAGAGTGATGTCTTTGGAGACTAGACTCAAAAGGAAAAGAACAAAAATAAACAGATGGAACTACATAAACCAAAACATTTCTGCACCGTGGGGGGAAAAAAACACTGGCACTAAAAATAAAAGACACTCCACTGAATGGGAGAAAGTTGCACATCAAACATGTCACAAGGGGCTAGTATCCAAAACTTACAAAAAACTTATCCAACTTAAAAATAATAACAAATCAAAAGTTCTTCTTAAGGCAGAAGAATTTTATATACACATCTCCAAAGAAGGTATACAGATGACCAGTAGGCACATAAAAATTGCTAATGTCCACTTGGCATCAAGGAAAGTAAATCAAAATTACAAAGGGATGTTACCTCGCACTCACAAGAATAGCCCATTATCAAGTTAAAAATATCAGGAACAACATGTTGGTGAGGATGTGGAGAAAAATGAACCATAATGCATTGTTATTGTGTGTGTGTGTGTGTGTGTGTGCGTGAACCAACCAGAAGCAAAGAGCCAGCAGAGTATGAAAGAGGCAGCAGGACCCAGTAGTGAATAGCTGTCAATGGGGACACAAGTGATGGGTTATTAAGAAATGATGCAGCGGTAGCTTGATTTAAAGGGACCAGACTGATAGCAGAAAATAAATTAGACTGTGAAAGGGCAGACAGAAATAAATGATGATTAGAAGGGAAACAGGATATAGAATCTTGAGTAATTCCTGTAGCAACTTCTGTAGTAACTTGGGCAAATTTTTGCTGAAGGAATGAATAAAAGTCAAGTCATAAATGCATCAATGATACAACTTCAAGGAGATTGCACAATTATTAAAAACTCACAATTTTTCAAAAGATTTATTTATGCATATCAAGCTGGGGTACAGGCCAGAGGTGCAGGGGCAATGAGAGGATTCACCAGAGTGCAGGGCAGAACAGGTAGAACTACTGAAATATGCTGCTGAGGGGAGCAGTGGGTGATACAGGAGAAGTCTGCTGTGCCATGTGTTTGATCCTGGCTGGGATGGACCTCACGCTGCAGTGGCTCCCGACAGCTTCATAGAGCTGCAACTTTACCTCTTGTGCTATCAGGGAGGACCTGTCTTAGTCTTGTTTTTGATCTAGTGCCACACACTGCCATTGTGCACATAGCATTATGATTCTGAATAATTAGACTAATTAAAAGATAAATACTTAATTTATCCTCTTCAAAACTGCTCAGGAATCTGGCCTGATTTCGGATATAAGCATGTTTGTACTTTATTAATATTACATTATACAAATGAGCATTTATTATGCATAGCACTTCATAGCTTTACTCTTAGGGAAATCTATCAAATCTTCTGTAAAGTTATTTTCTTAAGCCATATGGCATTTCTGCCCTTTCTTTTTAGTAAAAGATTATTTGATCCAAGGTAATGAGAAGTATCCTTTTGAGGTTTAAAGCTGTATTTCACCCGTAGATAAAGGTACGGTTCAAAAAATAAATTTTAAGACTTTATATTCTTGGTCAAATAATTACTGCAAGGTGTACATGTGTTGGTTGACTGGTTTACTGGCAGATTTGTTGATTCATTGACATAACTTGAACATATTTATAGTTCTTGATTAGATTAATGGGGGAAATAAGATTTGCAAGTAGATAGAAATAAAGTGGAAATGGTAAGGCGTAGAATCTCAATTTGTGTATCTTTAACTTTTAGAAATCAAAATCATTGATAGAATTTTACTTGAATTCATAATTTGGGATAAATCTTGAGATGACACCTAAAAAAAGATGGTATAAATTCATTTAATCTTTAAGTGAATATTTTTTGAATGGATGGATTATGTAACTATTTCCTTGCTACAACTGTTTTAAATTAAATTTTAATTATTTTTAGTCCAACCATTATGTCAAGTTGTGTGGAGTTCTTCAAATTATAAAAATGAAGCTACCATATGATCCAGAAATTTCACTCCTAGAATCTACCCAATGACACAACAGCATTAATCAGAAAGGAAACCTGCACTCCTATGTTTATTGCTGTGCCATCTAGAATAGCTAAGATATGGAAACAATCTAAATGCTGAAAGTCAGAGGACTGGAGCAAGAAGGTGTGGTATATACACACAGTGGGATACTATTCAGCAATAAAAAATAAACTCTTGCCATTTGAAGCAATATAGAGAGAGCTGCAAGGGATTACACTCAGTGAAATAAGTTAGAATGAAAAAGAAAACTATTGGCTGGTTTCACTTATAGAAAGAATATAAGGTTGGGAGAGGCAAAAATAGCAAGCAACTATAAATTGGAAGTATTCAGCAGGGGAAGGAGAGGAAGAAGGATTCAAGCAGGGGTGGGATGAGTATAGGAGGCTATGGTGATGTTTCACAGGTGACTTGGTGGTGAGACATTTATGGGACTATACCTGAGTTAAGAAATAAAACATTGTACAAAAATGAACAATGATGTACAAAATACAGATATATATACATATGAAAAATAAATTCTAATTAGTTTTAATTCAGGCTCCACAAAGGGTAGTATATTAGAATACAATACCCACAAAATAGACTATAAAACATCTAGTCAGAATATTTAATTTGGGTATAAAAAACTAGCCCAGGACATGTGTGTACATGTTATGTAGATGTGTAGATGTATAGATGTATATATATGTGTGTGTGTATATTATATGCATCCTATTGCTTTGGAGATCATTTACACTGATATTTTATTTAATAGGTTTAGGAGCAATTGTTTGTAAAGATTTCACTCAAGTCATTCAGATAAAATAAAAAAGTGAACTTGGATAAATCTGATTGTTCTGCTCTTTAGTTTCCTCACCTGGCAACATATATGTACAACTTAAGATGTTTTAAACATATTATTTTACTTGTTATTGAAGTAGTCCAGAAAGAGACTAAGAAACTTTAATTTTTTAGTTCTTGTTAGGAAATTTAGGCCTAAAGACTTTAAAACAACTTGATCAAAGTTAGAGTACTCAAAATAGAAGCAAGGCCTCCTCAAATATTCATACAAACAAATGATAAGCAACCAAGACCAAATCCAGTTTAGTTCAAATACTGGGCTGTATTTCTCACTTTCCAGCAGACTTCTTGGTAGTCATTTTTTAAATGTGAAGTTTTTTAAATTTTGTATTCCAGTAGTCTTCCATACTTTCTGACATACATTAAACACTCAATGTGTTAGAAATGAATGAACAAAGAAAGATATTCCTGAGTGGCCACTAGAGATTCACTTAAACCTTCTAAGACCTGATATCCCTAGAGACTATTAGATGATTTCAAAGCTCAGTAAATCTGTAATTGGACCATCACTGGAGCCAGTACTTCTCTAAAGTTAAGTCACTCAACTTGAATATTACTATGATGTTCTATCTACATTCAAAAATGCAAATAGAAAGCAGTCTTGATTTTAAAGGTTTGACTAATTCTAAATTTAGGACCCATATTACTGTTGATATTATTAAAAGCTTAAAGACTCATTTGTATGTTCATAAATTGAAATCAAGTAATGTTGACATATTCATGTGTGAGTTGAGGGCATCATTTTCTTTAGTTATCCCTTGTAATGATGTTCCAGATAGCTTTATTGAAGATTATGAAGATATGTTTTATATAAATGTCATATAAAGCTATATTTAGTCTCAATATTTGGAAATTTCAATTTCAACTTCTGGACAATCAGAAACAGAAAATCAGGCTGAGTGACAGATTCATATCACACCTTTTAATATCCAGTATTGTTGGAGAAAGATATTCAATGTCCTTTATAGTGACTTTCAAAATGCTTTTTTACAATAAGATATTAAACCCAACTTTGGAACAAAGTTCTCTGAGGCCTCTTCAGCTCTAAAATTGTATGAGGCTCTCCTTCTCTAATTAAACTATGATAATTTCATCTAGTAATATTAATTAATTTTACTCATAGTCTTAAACAAAGTTGAAATCAAGGTCTTTATAAAAGATATAGTAATATCTTGAGTTCAGGTATCTTTATGCTGATCTTGAGGTCACGTAACAGTGATGTCCTCTGCTCAGAACCCAAGATACACTTTAAAAGTTCTTTAGCAGGTGAAATGCTTCTTTAGAAATATTACAGAGTCAATTCTTTCAGGTACTTATTCAGAACCAATTTACTTTCACTCTATATATGATTAAGTAAGCATGACTATCTGTTTAACTATACAGAAATCATTTAGAAACAGAAAAAAAACTGCATCCCAGAGCAGTGCAGGAACCTGAAAACTCAATAATCAGTGGGGTTCAAAGTATATTTTATGCATTGACTTTCCTCAAACATCAGAAATCTTTGCATGTGATTCCATTTACCAAAATATACTATTTCATAATCCATTTATACAAAGTTAACTTTATTGACTGATACTTTGTTTTAGAAAAGTTTGGGCAAAACCTTTGTGTGATCTACCGTTTTTATGAGTAATAAGAATAAATACCTGAGAACAACAGTTCTGGATGCTTCCAGAAGTGAGAAAGCTGTGCTGTGTGCCTGTAAGAGCATAAGGATTCTTTGTGGTGGAGTCCCTTCTTTGACTTAGGCTGAGGTTTTCCACCTAATTATTCTAAAGATCACCCCAAACTATTCTAAAAAGCAAATGAAGGAAAAGTTTATTTCCCTTAGCAACTTTCCTGGAGATGTTAAATCTATTTCTAGAACTTCCAGCCGCCTGAGTATATATCAGAGGTATGTTGTACAGAAATCTGAAATTTAAAATCTGTTCGGTGAACAGATCTTTATGTCAGCTTTTGTTTTGTAACACATTAAAAAATCATGAAGATTTGAAACATTAATAAAACATGGCAAAGATTCCTATTCTTCAAGCTACAAGAAATAGAAATATCAGTTTTAGCAAAGGACAGATCTATTTGAACTTTGTGACACAGATGACAGAGTAAACATAATATTTACATATTTACTTTGAGAACACGGGCATCATACCTCTTGCTGGATACAGTGCTGGGTGCCCAGTGAATCAGAAGACTGTCAATGTTCTCAGGGAACTCAGATAATAACACAAAAGAACACAGTGAACTTTCCCTTCAGAATAACTGTGATTGATTTTTCTCTTGGCTTTTCTCCAATTTCTGCAAGAAGAGGATTGCCTGGAAGAATAACTATACGCTATGTTCTGTATCTTAGCAGTAGCTTGGGGCAAAAGTGCTTTTACAAGGTGTTATTAAATGAAGTTTGGCCAGGATAACTCATACTCCATAATTTTTAGCTACAGGAAAGTGACAGGTGTTAAAAGTGAAAACTTCTGCAATGACTCCCTGATGCCAAAATAACTATTTGATTTTGTATCAGAAAAAAAAAAAAAAAAGGTCTCATTCAGCAGCCAGGTCACTGCTAGACTAGAAGGTTGGAAGTGGGTGGGAAAAATATCTAGCTACTCACTTATAAAATCCCATCTATCTAAGAGTTGACATAATTTCTTAGTCTCAGTAGACTCAACCTCTGAAACACTTTTGTACTACACAGACAATAGATATCTCAGGACGGAGTTCTAGAATCATGTCTTCATGATTGCTGACCACACGACCTCTATACAGTCTCACCCTTTTTTGAGCTCTCACCAGGGTCTAGGCCTGACCACTGACTCTCAAACTCAACCATTCTGGCCTGTGTGGTTCTCTGGTATATCATAATCTTAATGAAAACTGGAATTGTCTTTATAAATCATCTGCACTTAGCATGGCCCTGAGAAAAATGTATTGTTTCATTAATGCTAATTGAATTAGATTCTTTAACAGAATATCCAAATTACACATAGCATAAAGAAACTTTAAATCACATCAGAAAAAAAAAGTTCCTTCAGCTCCAGGATTTGCAATAATCTTGAGCACAGACTTCTATTTTTTTTTCTTAGCACATAGCACAATACTTGAAATAGTTTTGTGCAAGTGTTATTAACTTATGAATGTATAATAAATAACATAATAAATTATTATTATAGATATGTGAAGCAGTATTTAGTATTTATCTAATTTTCAAGGTAAATGTTAGTGTTAATTTTCTTAGCTACATTAACCTACACATGAAGATTATAAGTCAGCATCCACTATATAAGAATAGGTAATTAAAATAATTAGGTCTCTGTTTAGTACCCTGTTATCTTAAACATCATCATAGGATTTACATTATAAAAATTGAAACCAGCTTAAGTTTTGGAATTTTTATAACCTATATCAAATGGATATTTCAGCACTAAATATTCCTAATAGTTATTCTCAAAATCCTAAAGGAAAGAGTAAGAATAACTTGGGCAAGTAAAGGAAATTTTGAGTTTGTAGGAAATCTTTCATATTGATTCAGTTTCATCAATGAAGTAAGAAAGAATTTTATTTACAGCAACTAGTGACTTTCTCTTTATTAGCAATTTGAATCTTTGTGTGTGTGTATGTGCATCCCATTTTATGGGCCACAGAAGATGAATCAATGCCTCAATTAGGCATTTGAGGTTTGCACTTAAGCCTGGTCCAATTCATGATTAAATTATTTTTAAATGTTGAAATAACAGGTTTATTAGGAAAAAGAGAGACACCTGTATAGTCTTAGGCAGAAGAGCTGCCTCAGGATCAGATACTTACAAAACAAAAAATTTTTAAATCATTTCATTGTTTTTTTGGCTTTTCTAATATAACTTATCTGTTAGAAGTTAGAATATGCATTGCTTGTTCTTGCATAAGAATATGAGATACCTTGCATAAGAATATGAGATACCTTAACTTTGTATGCCTCTTGTGCATTTTAGAACATCAGAATATCTTCATTTCAAACATTTTATATCTGGCATCTTATCTCTTTTAAGGAAGATGTTCTTAAAAAGTACTTGTGTAACTTGGAATATTTTCAGGAGCCATATCTCAAGAATATTCTAATTGTTTACCCTTTAAGATTGCTGCTATGTATATTTTCATGTCATCTGTAAATAATGATTGCTTTTATTGCTTCCTTTCTAGTTTTGAAAACTTTTATATCATTTTCTTGTCTAATTGCTCTTACTAGGGCTTCTAACCTTATATTACTTACTACTGATGAAAGTTAACAACCTCTTCTTTTCTTTTCTTTTTTTTTTTTTTTTTAAGATTTTTATTTACTTATCCATCCAGTTCAGGCCAGAGGCTCAGGGGCTGCGAGAGGCTTCACCAGAGACAGAGTGGGGAGCAGAACAGGCAGATCTACGAAGTACACTGCTGAGGGGAGCAGCGGGCGGTCAGGAGAGGTCTGCCACACCATGTGGTCACCTCCGGGGCAGGCGGGAATTGAACTCATGCGGAAGTGGCTTCAGCTTCTCAGTGCTCTGCTTTAACCCGCTGCGCCACCAGGGAGGGCCTAACAACCTCTTCTTATTCATGATTTTTGAAGAAAAGCTTTGATTTTTTGCTATTGAGAATGAAGTTAGCTGTGAGTGTGTTAGATGTTTTGTTACCTTGCTTTATTTACAGTAGTGATGCAAACACAAACTCAAATAAAAAAAAAAAAACCTGGTTGTTTAATTTGTTCACTTTAATCTTTAATCCTGGGGCATATCACTTTAATTCTCTGAAAACAATAAGATTCTTCATTGGTCAAATAATGATAAGTATCTTTCTTTTAGTTTGCATAAAAATAACAGAAAACTATTCTTCAAGATGATATTTGATTTATAGAAGTCATATTTTAAAAAGTAACACTTTTCAATAAATGCAATTTTCAGTCAAGTGCATTGGAGTTTCCAAAACAATGTTCAGTATTAAAGTAGAAATGTGATGGAAATTTAAATCTTTGGCATTTGGAATCTTTCTTCTAATTCTTCTCCTAACAATTGGCTAATTACATGTGAACTAAAATATTGATGCTATTGAAATCTGGTAAAGTCAGCCTCCAATTCTAGATATCTGTTAGTAGTGGTTTGGGTGTGGCTTTTTTGGCTAGTGATGGTGTTAATAAGTAGTATTTTGGCTGTTCACTTTTGAGGCTAATTGGGTTTGGTTTTTTTGGGAGACTCTTTATCCTCGATCATGGATTATTGGGGGGGCAGAATAGGCAGGGTCTCAAGGTGGGAACGGCATCGGCGAGTGGAGATTCCTAGAAAAAGGGGAAAAAGGGAAAAAAGGGGAGCGGGCACGAGGAAGACAAGGGAATGGGAGTTGGGTACAAGTCTTCCTGCTCTGCTTTTAGCAAAGGTTTATTTTATACAATTCAGGCAGACAGAGGGATGATATTAGCATATGAAATGAGCTGAGATCACAATCACCTTTTTTCTAAGAATAGTCTGGAGTCATTTTGACCTTTAGTTCAGATTATAACATTTTTAAAATCAATCTATCAAGGTTAAAACATAGATTTACAAAGTTTAAGACTAAGATTACTATATTTACCACAATGAAGAATAACCAAAATAAAATACCTTACACATTATCTATTACTTAATGGCTTTCATTCTCATAGAGACATCCTAGGGGGTAAAGTGAGGGCAGGAAATTTCTTGTAAATCAAATTAAGGTAAGGTTCTTTGAAAAACTTGTTAGAAAGTTTAAGTGAGTTTTCTTGAAGTCTAGCTGGTAGAAAACCTGATTAGCTCTGAATAGGTGACTTGGGTGAATTTCCATATCCAAAGACTGGTTAGTAGAAAGCTTGAGTGGTTATTTAGAAACTGAATAGAAGGCTACAGGAGATAGTAGAATAGTTTGGTTTTTCCTCTGTCTGGCAGTGAGAGAGACTTTGCAGTAACAGCCATTTGTTTTTATTAATCAGCCAGTTGTTTAATGACTTTTGACTTCAAGAAGAATTTCTCACCCTGGTGCAGTACTTGCTTGTCAGGGCCAGGTAGCGCCTTATGAGGCTGAAGCACTCCAATTGTAGCTGAAGGTTTCTCAGAATATTTTGATATTATGATTATACAAAAAAGAGAGGTCATAACATAAGTTAGCGTGGGAAGTCTGATTTTTCAGAGCATTTCCCCTCCATCCATACCGTGTCTGTTGACAGAGGTTGCATAGCTTGTGTCAGTTTTTCTTTGCTTTATGGTTGGGGTTAGAACATACAGAATTATGGGAGACATGACATTAAGGAAGCAGAAGTATGCATCCTTTGGAATTTGTACTATCTTATTTTTTTTTTTAAGTATACAGAATTTATTATTTCTGAGCCCAGAAAAAGCTACCATCTTATGAATAAATGAGAGTACACATGTATGACAGTATTCTCTTTGTATTTTATTTAAGCTTTTTCTTCTTGACCCTAATATTCTAACTACCATTCCCATCACACTGATAATTGAGAAAGGAAAATCATTCTGTTTTTAAGACTTAGTGCTTTGAATACCTTCAACCCAGAAATATCTGAGTTGTTCTTGAAATCTTCCCTCAAGTGAACTCAGATTTATACAAGAATAACCTCATAGACACAAAAGACTTCAAAGGCTTAACCACCTAAAAACTGTATATTTTGCTACATTTATTAGATGCCAAGATTTATTATGTTCTTAATCTGACAAGTGCATGACAGTTGACCTTTGAACAACTAAGGTGCTAGTGACATTGCACCCCTGCATTACAGAAAACTCACAATATTTGGCTTTCCCAGAACTACTAATAACCTGCTGTTGACAGGAAACATTGCCAATAACATTAAATAATCAATTAATATATATTTTGCATATTAAAGATATTACAACTGTATTTATACATGTAGTAAGCTAGAGAAATGAAAATGTTAAGAAAATATTTACAGTGTTTTACTGTACTTATCAATGCTATAAATTTACATTGTGTATTTACAAGAAAATTCTCATGTAAATGTAAGTGTGCAAACCTATGTTCTGTTTATACTTTGGAGATCCAAATGAATGTTGAAGAATCTGATAAAGAGCTACTGCTATGGTACATTGTCATAAAGCAAGTATACTCCATAATTTTATCAGAAAAGAGAAGTTATTTATCCAAAGCCATGCAGCAAGTGATAGAATCAGATTTTATCACCATACATGCAAGAAGGAATATTGTACTGTTTTGAGTCTCTCCAATTTGGTACATTTTGGAAATGTGGCACACATTAGCACATCTTCAACCTAGACTGAAATCATATAATTAAAAATAATGGAAACAGGTCATAGAATCAATACACTCAAACCCTCCCACACTCACAATGTTGTTATTGCAATTACTCTATAAATCTCATAATTTCAGAAATGAACCCATTTGTTTGGGAAAAAAGGAGTTGGGAAGGATTTATAAGTACTGATTAAATTTTCAAATATAAGGCTATAAAAGGAAAATTGCTTTCCTGCTTCTTTATTATGCTAGCTAATACTTATCATTTCATAAACATGTCAAACACTAATTGATGAAACTTTAAAAGAGGAAGGGAAAGAACACTCTCTCACTTTGAAATATCTTTGAGAACTGAAAATTAAAATGAACATAAGCTAATGGGGGTGGAGGGAAGCACACTCATTTCAAACCAAGAGCTCATAAAAGACACCAATTCAAACCTCCCACCTACTTGGCAATTTGAGAAGAAAGACCAACTCACAGATAGGCTCCTTGGCTAATTTCTTACATCTTTGATGATAAATGAGCATCTGTTTATGTGTTTTCATTCAGTAATCTTGTGTTTGCATCATTTTCCAGATAATAAACCCACCACTCAAAACAAGTTTGATGTGTATTTTTAATAAAGCTAATTAGGCAGCAGACAGTTTGGAAGCCCTCTCTGCAAAGCACATCAGCAGTTAGGTAATTTCTCTAGGGAAGAGTGGGAGGAGCCCTGGGTCTTTTAAAATTCCAAACAGAACTTTATAATCATTGTGCCTTTTTTCCTTAACAAAGTTAACTTCTTTAAGTGTCACTAAGAAGGAGGTAGGGTCCTCTTGAAAAATGACTGCCGATTCCTTGGTAGTGAGCCCAGGAGCACAGGTCTATCAACACCTTGTAACATGCAACGGGGAGCTGCCCCACACATGAAAGGTTCATACTAAGTCCTGAGACTACAGAAAGCATAAAAAATTCTAGATTCCTACCCCCTCTGTTGCTCAGTGGAAGCAGCACATTGGTTTAATTGGAGATGAGACCAAGTTTCTATGACAATTGAACACTTGCAGCACTCATTAAGTTTTCAAGGCTTGGAAGAAATCATTTAATTTCACAGGGTTTTGTTACTAGTCAGTTGTTTCCATTCCCCTGTCTTAAGGTCACAGAAATGCTGTCATGAAATAATGGTATTCCACTGCCTCAAATAATTAATGTGCCTCTAATGTGTCTTTTCAACAAAACATGCTTTAGCTCTTTGTGAGAAAAAAAGGCTCTGACAAGTGCCTTCCATTAGGAACCCGGAATTCCTAGAATGTCATAGGCTTATAAATCTGAAGACAGTATCCTTGAAGTATTCTATGTTATATCTATATCTATAAGGCTTCTTTTATTATTATGGTAATCATTCCTTAATGTAGGGCAATTAACTGGGAAGGACAGATCAAAACCAAATTAGGAGTTTTAGGAGTGTACCAATATAAAGTAAATTCAATTGTATTATTTACTAATATCTAATTCAACCAACAAATAACGGTCAAAATTGTGGGCAGGGGTTTTCAACTAGGAATCACTTTCAATTTAATTCCATAAATTTAGTAAAAATGGACTAAACCCAGTTATCTTACAAAGACTGTGTTTTCCTCTCTCCCATTGCAAATTTCTAAAGTTATTTAGTTACAGAGGAACCACATTTTAATAGAAAATATAAAGGCAAATTTCAAATGAATCTAAGAATTATCACAAATTACAAGTTATTAAAAACAGAGAGAGTGAGAAACAACCAGAATGTTGGATGGTACTGTGTGCAATGCAAATGAAAACAAGGACAAGGTGCCAGAATCAGGATATATGGGTAGTTTTAGATGGTCAGGTCAGGGCAGGTTCATAGAGAAGGTAACAATATGATCCAGACTTAAAGGAAGGAGGGCACAGGGTTGGATTAAAGGTTTTCCAGCACAGGGAAGGCAAGTGGAAAGTTCCCGGAAGTGTAAAATGCTTGTAGGTTTGAAATTCCACAGAGTGATTAATGTGGCTCTATCACATTCAGCAAAGGGGTGCGCAGGAAAAGGGAAGGGCTAAGAGGTAATTTCGGAGAAGGGGAGAAGAAATAATCAGGAAGGGCTTGAAAGGACTCTGGTTCTCACTGAGATAATTGGGGGGCCCTTACAAGGTTTTATACAGAGGAGGGCTATCCTCCCACATATAATACTTGTAAAGTATTTTCTGGATACTGTGTTGACAATATAATGCAAGCAGACAGAAGTGGAAGCAGGGTGATTAGATGAAGCCTTTTATAGCAATTTAGGTAAGAGATTACGGCGGCTTGAACTGGAACAGGTGTAAAAGGTACAAGTTTCCAGAACACCTGCTTTAATCACTTTTGAACCTCATGCACTTTGTTCTCCCTATATAACAGTATTTATTAAGCTCTATGATCACAATTTTTTTGTAATAATGCTCCCTCATTAAATTCTGAGCAGCTCAAAACAGGGACCTTATTGTATTGAATTTTCACACTGAGAAGAGTTTAGCATTGTGATGAGCATATGCATAGACTGAATATCTGTTGAGTAAACAAGTTAAAATTATTTTACCCTCAAAAAAGGTAATTGCATCTTTCAGTTCATTTTCTCACTAGAGGTGAGAAAAGATCAGAGTGGATTGAACGGTGTTAAATCAGCCAGAATTACTGAGCTCTGAGATAGCAAAATAAGGGTATATTTGTGTGTTATCTCACTGTGAAGTAATCCACATTAAATAATGAACACTGACACATTTTTTTCACAAAAGAACATAGCATTTTATGTTCTTTAAATTCAGTTATTGAAGAAAGGATACCAAACCCTTAAAAATCCTATTGGTAAGAAAAATGACAATATTTTCTAAGGTAATAACTTGGGTGAGAAATTGGTCAGATAGACTGGAGTTACCTTACATTCAGTTGCACATAACATGTGTTATCATAGGTGATTATAGCATTACCTTAATATTAATAGTGTCTTTAAGCTTAGAAGAAGTGATATTAATAAAGTTTCCTAGATGTAGATTAAAAATGTTTTTTGGGTCACAAAGATTAATAAAATGTCAACACCTTCTATCAAAAAGGACTATCAGGATAAGCAGTAAAATAATATTTTAAATACTTATTTTCCTTAACAGGAATATGAGAAAAATGATTAATAGAATTATTTTTCTGATCATACAACTAATATGAATTCATTAAAGTGGAAACATTTTAAATTTATGTATTTTTTTCATTGTTGTTCCTCTTAGGTATAATCCCCATAGAATTCCTACCACCACAAGTCATCCGTGAACCATCACCACAGTTTCTTGCCCTCTTCCCTCCTGTTTGATCCCTCTCCCTCCTCCTCCCCTGCTGACTGTCTCAGATTTATCTTTTGCCTGCTAGTTTTTGTTTTTGAGAAAACATATATTTTTAAATCATAATTATTTCTGCCAACAGAAAAATCTAATAAGTAGATCAATAGTATAACAAACTTTTATTTCAGGGCCCATCAGCTACCCTGTGGGTCATTACAGTACTTAAAATCGCCATGAGTAGAGCTTCTCCCTCATGAATTCAAGGAATAAACAGTATTTTGAATGTACGAAAAGTTATTATGCATTCATCAAAACAACTTCCAGGCCCTCCCTGGTGGCTCAACTGGTTAGGACTAAGCACTGCAGGCAAGCAGCAGCTGCTTCAGTGAGAGTTTGATCCAAGGCCCCGGAGATGACCACATGGTGCGTCAGACCTCTCCTGACTCGCTACTGCTCCCCTCAGCAGCGTACCAATCAATCTGCCTGTTCTGCTCCCCAGTCTGTCGCTGGTGAATCTTCTCACTGCCCCCCCACCTCTGCCATGTACCCCAGTTCTGTATGCATAAGTAAATAAATCTTAAAAAAAAATTAGGCTTCAATTGCTTTCCAATGAAAAATGCCAAAAAAACTTATTCTCAAACTGACAATGAAGCTGACAACTTCAATTTTGAAGGTGAGGTGCATCTTTACTTTCTCAGGATTAGAAATGTACAATTTATTCACTCGATTTGTCTTTCATAAAACAAATTTTTCCCATCATTCTTCCAGAGCTGCCTCTTCCACCTATTGTTCAGACACTACAGGGATATCTTCAATTATCCTGTTTCTATTTCTGGAGATACAACACTGTTAAAAAGTTGCTCATGAATTATTTCATTTAGGTTAAACTCCCATTTCTAAATATTTGTATACTGTTAAATAGGAGATATCATTGTCATGTCATTCTCATTCTTTATTTCAAAATTTTGAGCTTGGCACTATAACTTTGACTGGCTAATTCCATGTTGTGGAGAGCTGCCCTGCATGTTGTAGAATGTTCAGTAGCATCTATGGCCTCTACCCACTTGGTACTAGAAGCCTCCCATCCTACCTCCATACCAAGTTGTAACAAATAAAAATATCTCTATACATTGCCCAATGTCTGTTGGGGGACATAACTGGCAAAGAATCACTGCTCTGTAGCATCTCTTTTATGCTGGAGGACAAGTAAACATGCTTAGACAATTCAGTCAAATTTATTCAGTCAATAATCAGTACAAGTAGACTGGGATATCAAGGACCCTAATATTACATATGAGGAAGCAGCTGATCCTTCACTGTCCAAGTTTATTTTTATTTTTATTTTTTTTAAAGATTTATTTATTTGTGCATACAGAACTGGGGTACAGACCAGAGGCTCAGGGGCGGCGAGAGGCTTCACCAGAGACATAGTGGGGAGCAGAACAGGCAGATTGATGAAGTACACTGCTGAGGGGAGCAGCGGACGGGTCAGGAGAGGTCTGCCGCGCCATGTGGTCACCTCCAGGGCAGGCGGGAATTGAACTCATGAGGAAGCGGCTTTAGCGTCTTAGTGCTGTGCTTTCACCCGCTGCACCACCAGGGAGGGCCAACTGTCCAAGTTTATTAACGAAAAAAAAAATTCTAACTGTTAAATGAGAACAGTTGATGCAAACTGATTCAAATAAATCCCTAGGTCTTTATATCACTGTTTTATAATAGGAGGATTTCCAAACCATATTATTTTGTAAGACAAATGTTAGTGTTCTTTGTACTTTTTATATGTGTTGACATTGACACACTAATTGTGGTCTAGAGCCAGAAGTTATGACATCAGCTGGGAGTCTATCAAAAATGCAGAATCTCAGGCTCCACCCCAGTCCACTGAATCTTCATTTTAACAAAATCTACTGTGATTTGTCCACATGGTATAGACTGAAAGACTGGGTTAAGAAATCATCACTCTGCTAACACACTCTAAATTAAAGTTAACTTCTATCCAGATAGGAATCTATCACATTGCTTATGCTAGTAACTCTTATTTTTAAAAACATATTTTTTATTGAGCTAACATGGTTTGCAACACCATACCAATATTTGAAGAGTAGTGGTTCATACTTCTTCAGTGAGGCATCACATCAGCCCACGACCAAAGTCCCAGCAGTCTTACTGGTCCCCTGCGGCATTTGCGCACTACGGTTCACCGTCCTATTAGCCTCAACACCGCAGTCAGATTTCAAGGATTTGTTTTGGTTTAGTTTTGTGTTCCTTTGTTTTATTTCTTTATATTCCATATATGGATGAAATCATGCAGTATTTGTCTCAGTGTATTTTAAATTTTCATCTATTTAAAAATGACTAAGGGCCCTCCCTGGTGGCGCAGCGGCTTAAAGCACTGCACTAAGAAGCTAAATCCACTTCCGCATGAGTTCGATCCCCGCCATCCCCGGAGGTGACCACATGGCGTGGCAGACCTCTCCTGACCCGCCCGCTGCTCCCCTCAGCAGTGTACTTCGTAGATCTGCCTGTTCTGTTCCCCACTCTGTCTCTAGTGAAGCCGCTCACCGCCCCTGAGCCTCTGGCCTGTACCCCAGTTCTGTATGAATAAGTAAATAAATCTAAAAAAAAAAAAATGACTATGAGTTACAGCAAGTGGAATACATGTTTTATTACAACTTAAAACATCTAGTGCATTAATTTGCCTATTAATGACAACATTGATGATGTCTACTGGTGTATAGTTAGTATTTCAATTAAAGTGGATTCATGTAGATAAACATATTCTAGGGAATGACTGACATTGTTTTTTCATTATTCATTACATTTTCATTATAATCATGCTGTATTCCCAGAAATATAACTTTGTAATAAATTTATATTTTTATTTTAGATGCTGGCAAAGTAGATATACCAGTTTCTATTGTAAATGATTTTTGTATTACACTTAATGAGTTTTCAATTCAATCATTAAATTTTCAAATACAATTCATTTTAAACAAAAATAACTTTTACTTGCAAAATCTCATCACTTTCCTCCTGATATTTGTCTCCCAGGTTAGCAATGGAGAGGGCAGTAAACTTGATGTTTAAAATTAAAAAAGAAGGGACCTCTCTGGTGTCACAAAGGGTTAAGCTTCAGCACTATGAAGTTATTCACAGCCACTGGAGCTCAATACCCGGCCAGGAAGGTGACCCACATAGCCCAGCAAACCTCCCCTTTATCGCCTGCTGCTCCCCTCAGCAGTGTATTTTAGTCTATCTGCCTGTGTTGATCCCCATTCTGTCTCTGGCGAATCCTCTCATCTCTGCTCTTATATGCATAAAGAACTGTTTTTGAAATAATAAAATTAAAAGAGAAGGAGGAATAAGAGTACATTTTTTTTTTTTTTTGTTTCATATCACGTTTTGCATCCGTATTTAAAAACATTCAGTGGCTTTCTGCAGGACAAAGTTAAATAAAATTTCAATAATTTCTTTCTTCTCAATGAACTTAATAGAGATGTCCTTGCCCAGGACTTCTCTTTAATTGGGGAACAGATGAAGAGAAAAGACATAGGCTAATCTGAAAGGTGACATTGTAAGGACTTTTTCCATTCTCGGTTTTGGAAATAAACATCCAGGTGCTGAAAGACAAGACAGCCAAGGCCGATGGAGTTGGGAGCCAATAATTTTGTTCCTCTATTTCCCACCTAGTTTTCAATTTTAGTAAATCAAAACAGACAAAGTCGATGGATTGGCATGAGAGCCAGCTCCATAGAAACAAGAAAGTATTCACTATGTATCTCATCTGACTTGTTATCAGTGAAAAGACAAAAACCTGACTGTTCCTTTAGTTACCTGGGTCTCCCTCTCTGTGGAAAATTCACATCCACAAAGTTCCAGATAAACTAAATTCCTATAATAATAAAAAAATAGAAGAGGAGACACTGAACAACATAGTGTTTATTTTCTTCCCCAAGAATATATGAGTACAAAGCAGAGGTACACAGGAGAGGTTCATGTGAAAAAATACAAATGAATTAAGCATTTGGCATGATATAAACACAACATTTCTTGATCAATGAATGCAGAAAACATTGCCTCCTGTGCTAGACAACCAGAGCTTTTCCTTTGCAGATTCAAACAGGCTCAAAAACCCATCATAACTTCATCTCACAAGTTGATCTGACCTTTACAGCTTTGCCTCTCTCATCATCTCTTATTCTCCAGTGTCTGGCTGCTTGGATTTTACAGTTCTATATTCCACCAAACTGAATTTTTTCTTGCACATTACTAATCATTTCTTCAGTATCAATACGTTTGTGAACCTAAGGTATTTTTAAAAGAATGTTTAGTGAATTGACCTTTGCCTATCTAAATAATTAAAGCACATTTAAAAGAATGTGAGTTTCTGAGAGTTTCTGTGTATTTTCTGAAGTCTTATGGCAATGTGTGTACATGTGTTTTTTTTGTGGGAGATTTTTTAAAAATATTTAAGAAAGGAAAAATAATAAGATACTGGACAAAAAGAGAATAGAAAGGAGACAAACTCATACATTGGTATGAAGTATTGATAAATGATACACAAAATATCCTTAGCTATAGATAATGTGTCTAGTATTTACTCTTCTTTAAATCTTAACTTCTGGTGACTTGGGCTCTTATTTAGTTATAGCAGTATATGAACATGCATGAAAGGTTTTAGTTTATTGATCTCACAATTGGAATCCTTAGTAATTTCTTCAGTTCTTGTCAATTCAATATCCTCTTAAAGCAAATACTAATGTAGATGTGTATAAACAATTAATTCTCTGAGCACTTGGAAGTTTTCTTTTGGCTTTAAATTATATATGTTCATATATTCTGAGATTGTGGGGAGTTTTGAAACACAAATGGGACTTAAGAAGAAGGCACTTATTTCTGCATCTATCCCTCAAATTATAGTGGTTCTGTAGGTCTCAATTTTCTCTTTGCTTCATTCAAGTTTTACTATCCTTTGCTTCTAATAGAAATTCTTTTTAGATGTAACTAAAATTAAGTAAATATAAGAAGAAAAACTAAAAGTAGAGGAAGGGTATCTCATCAACATATCTAATTTGTGAGGGCTTCATTAAAGAGTCCACTAGTACCTCTTTTATGAAGAATTTGTACTACACAAATGGTTGCCAAAGTTAGCAATTATAAAAATAATACTTAGTTAAATTTAAATTTCAGATAATAACAATCAATATAAGTATGTCTCATGTAATGTTCAAGACACATATACTAAGAAAGTACTTACTATCTATGCAAAATTCTAGTTTTAATGGAATTTGTATTTTATCAAGAACTCTAAGTACATCTTCAAGCAGTTTATTCTAATTCCTCAATAACAAAACCATATTTTTGTAAAATAATCTTTCGCCATCTTTACCAGTAAATTGGCATAGTTGTTTTTAAAATAATATTTAAGAATATCAAAATGCTTTCATTTTGTTCTCCTAAAAGTTGTAGCTAAGAATAATTGCAATCTCACACAAAACTTTTGCTGTTTAAAACATTACTTTAATACATCTAGTATTATGTTGATAAGAAGTGGTGATAGTGGACATACTTGTCTTGTTCTTGATCTTAAAAGAAAGACTTTCAGCTTTTCTCAATTGAGTATAATATTGGCTGTAGTTTTGTCATTATGGCTTTTATCATATTGAGGTATATTCCTTCTATTCTGAGGATTTTGAGATGTAAAAAAATTAATTAAAATAAATTAAAGAAACAAACTATATGCATGCCTTCCCTGGTGGCGCAGCTGGTTAAAGCACAGCACTAAGAAACTTAAACCACGTCAGCATGAGTTCAATCCCCACTTGCCCAAGTGGAGATCCACAAGGGGAGGCAGATCTCTCCTGGGCCACCTGCTGCTCCCCTCAGCAGTGAACTTCTTTTGTCTGCCTGTTCTGCTCCCTGCTCTGTCCCTGGTGAATCCTCTCACCCTCCGTATCTCTGGCCTGTACCCTAGTTCTGCATGAATAAATAAATAAATCTTAAAAAAAAAATATAGCAGAGAGAACATCTTTCTATCCCTGGTCTAAAAGTGGATCCCATGACCAAAGTTAAGTCAAGTAAGACACTGTAGCCAGTTAGTGGCAATTTTGAGAATTTAGTAGAAAATCTACTGATGAAAGTTCTGTATGGAACATTTTTATTTATTTACTTATTTCACTATCGTGTTTGTTTATCTATAGAAGTCACTATCCCAAGTCAATACAGAACAGGGTTGTACCCGCCCACACAGGACTGACAAAGGCAGCAGAAAAGTTACAATGCTCACATCAAACAGAACCTAAAACCAACATAACCTCTAAACTTTGAAGAGATATAAATAATAAATTCTTCATTTTTTTAAGCTGAGCGAATTAACATGATATACAGTTAGCCTGTTTAAAGGGACAACTTAGTGACATTTGCCACATTTACAATCTAATGCACCACTCTCTCAGGCAAATTTTGATTTTTTGTGCATCATTCCTTGAGATGGTTAATTTTATGTGTTAACTTGACAGGGCCATGGAGTCCAGATAATTTAGTCACATGTTGTTCTGGATGTTTCTGCAGGGCATTTTGTATGAGATTGACATTTAAATGTGTGTTCCTGATATTGGAGAAGTCTTTTAGTCTTTCACCATTCTGTTGATGCAGATTTTTTATAAACACCCTTTATCACATTAAGAAGTTACTTTCTATGCCTTGTCTCCTAGTTTTTTGTATTATGAAGGTGTGTTGAATTTGGTCAAATGTGTATCTGTGTCTATTGTGACACAGAAAGTTAGAGTTTCTTTGTTAGAGTAAGGTTTTATATTGCTGAAAATTGTAAGCATCTTATATGTCCTCTTGTTTTCACCTTTGTTCTTGTAATTGTTTGATGAACTGGTTCAAGAAGTTGTAAATTTTTATTTGAATTGATAGTAATTGACAATTGATTTGTTGAGAAACATCTGAGAAATTGCCTCATTTGATAACTGATTTCACTGACTTTAATGCCACCAACAGATGAGTATTTGTATAATTGATGGAAGGCTGTGGTCTCAAAAAATGAGAAAAACAACTTATTTGTAGTTGGCTATTACAGGTAATAATACTATGACTAGAGCAGCAAAAAACAAAACAAACAAACAAACAAAAAAACCACTACAACCCACCTCTTCCTGACATAATTTACTACTTTTGTTCCACAGGAGTGACTTTTCATTCGTTTTTGAAATTCTTATTGTTTTCACAAATCTTGCCCAAAGTCTGATGTCACCTGTTCCACAGTAATTAATTTTCTGGGAAAAGGGCTATTGTAAGATAAAACATTTAATGTAACATAAAAAATAATAATGATACAAGAAACAGACAGGTTTTAGCTTTCTTTATTTTCTAACATTTGGAAATCAAGTCCTTTTTTTTTCATCCCTTGGGTATTTAGAGAAAATTAAGTTATAAAATACAAATGTACACACTTAGATGATCAACCATGAACCTGCTCTGTTAACCAGTGTTTTCAGCATCTCCACAGTCCTTGTACTTTCTCATTTGCTCACTGCTTCTGCAGAGATTTTTATAAATGAAGTAAAGTAACCACCCCAACACAAGAGATCAAATATTTATGTGACATGTAAGTATGAGATAAGTTAAGTTGGCATTCCTTAAATCTTTTTTATTTAAATTCTATTTCCTAAAGTTATGGAAGAATACTTTTTTCTTATCAATGTTCTTTATTCCTTTTTTAACAATTTATTTATTTATGCATACAAGAACTGGGGTACAGAAGAGAGGGTTTGGCGGTGAGAGGATTCACCAGAGACAGAGTGGGGAGCAAAACAGGTGGATTGGCTGAAATACACTGCTGAGGGGAGCAGTAGGCAGGACAGGAGAGGTCTGCTGTGCCATGTAAGTCAACTCCCTGATTAGGAATCAAACTGGTGGTACAGTGGCTGTGTGTAGCTTCACAGTGCTGAGCTTTCTCCTTGCACCACCAGGAAGGGCTCTGTTCTTTATTCTTTAGATGAGAAAAATGCATGGGATGAAGGACTGACTGGGTAAGATTATTCCAAGTATCATTGAAAAATACAGGACATTTAGAAATAATGATCGCTGAGAGCCAGAGTGAAGAGGATTGAAATATAAAATGAAGAAGGTGGAAACTATTACACACATTCATGTGGTAAAATTGGGTAAATACTTAGGGCTATTTTGGAGGAGAGTGGAAATACTTCCCTCCCACCTCCACTCTATAAAATATCTTTACAGTTGTTTCCCCACATTTTGGTAATTCTGACTAATCGATTTACAAGGTTCTTATGAGTCAAAAAGAGAATTGTGATAATTAAAAGAGATGTCATTTAGTCTGTTTGTAACAAAGTCCATTACCATTACTACCAGAGCCTTGGGAATAAAATAAGAACATTAGAGTACTTCTACCAGTTGCCAATTGCAGGCTGAAGAGGCTCTTATTTCCACAGAGAGATAAGGGCAATTACACTTATTGTTCACCACACTACAAAAAAAAAAAAAACTCAAGTAATTTCCAGTAAAAGACTTAAAACCTATTTTCTTACTTATCCATTCAATACAATAAGTTCAAAGACTTTTAGAACAATAATCTAAAAAAAAAAATCCTAATTGTTGAAACTGGATCATTGCAAAGCTTTCACATTATTCCAAATGTTGGACTGGATTAAATATTCATCACTTGAAGCCAAACAATGCTTACAAACCCAGTGCCATTGTACTTCATAGCTCCCTGACATTTACTTTACTAACAAGATACTTATTGTATTAATAGTAGAATTTGAAGTGTCTGCTATCCAGTAGGCAATGACTGGAGTCTGGCAGCAAACATCCAGCTCAGCACTGGGTCTTACAGTTTGGATTTCTAGACAATCTACAAAAGAAAAAGACTCTTTCTAGTGACAATTTGTGCTGCTCTTGATCCATGTAAGTCCCTCCCTACCTCTCACTTCCAGCAGATTCAGAGAAAGGAGCAAAGCTCCCACCAGGGGTCACTGGAAAAAAGCATCAGCTGAAAATTATTAATAAATAAATAGGTGCAACATGTGGAAGAGTACACAAGGCCAACTTTAACAATGGATGCAATAAAATGCAACCTGCAGTAAAAGGAATAGGATACATAGCTGCCTATAAAGTTTTGTCATTATTATTCTTAAAAATCTCACTTAACATGCCCTTTTTTAATATTCACTTTATTTCAAATTAAAAATATTTATGTGTGCAAATAGACAAGGGTTTCCATCTAGAAGATAATTCATGTATTAAAAATCAATTCATGGTCCCTCCCTGGTGGCGCAGCGGGTTAAAGCACAGCATTGAGAAGCTAAAGCAGCTTCCGCATGAGTTCGATTCCCGCCTGCCCCGGAGGTGACCACATGGCGTGGCAGACCTCTCCTGACCAGCCCACTGCTCCCCTCAGCAGTGTACTTCGTCAATCTGCCTGTTCTGTTCCCCGCTCTGTCTCTGGTGAAGCCTCTCGCCGCCCGGAGCCTCTGGCCTGTACCCCAATTCTGTATGCACAAATAAATAGATCTAAAAAAAAATCAATTCATAAACATTGCTATAAATCAGTGTTGACACTTCAAGATAGATAACAAAATTATACGTCTTAAAAATTTAATAGTAGTTTTCCAAAATAATTGCCAAAATTTCCTACCACATAAGTAATGAAGCCTTTAATAAAACTGTAGCTTTATATCTAAATTCTTTAATTTATAAAAAGCAATATCTTAAAGAGGTGTTTCATAGATCTTTAGCATCCAGGAAGGAAGGGGGAAGAGGAAGGAAGAAAAGGAGGGATGGTAATGATGGAGGAATAAATAAAAAACCTAAAGAGGCATCACAAGATTAAAACCTGACTCACATAAGGAGGTGGGGATACAGATGGGGTAGACCATTAACCCAGCCGTAGAAATCAAGACACTTAGGCTCTAAGGCCTTACCACAGGCATAAAGCCCAAGCAGTTATTAGACAACTGTAGGGAGTGTCTGGAGCACAGACCTAAGGGTAAAGATATAGAGATTGGGCCCATGGCCGAATGTCCCATCCAATTACACATAATTATCCTAAATCAGCAGCACACAGGTCACTCCACAAAGGAATGAGCTCCTCCCAAGAGAAAAGGACTATCTAGGTCAGTGTGGCCTCCACACTGGCATAGGCATCAGTCCTGCCCACCTATACATATGCATCTTTCCACCAATTCTGTCCCTCCACAGGGCAGCAGCCTCTTTGCTGGTATCCTGTGCTTGCCTGTGCTTCTCTTCACTGACCTCCCTCAGCAGAGGCCACTCTCCTCAAGGCTGCCCACCTGTGACCATGCAGGCCTCTCTCAGTAAATTTGTCTCTCTTGGTGCAGGTCTTTCTGCCTGCTTGTGTCTAAGCAGTGGCCTTTATTCTTCTGTCCCATTTTCCTAAGAAACCTGCTCTTTAAATAAACCAACACCTCCGTCTTGTGGAGAAACTTGCCTGAGAATTTGGCTGTGGTGTCGCTGAAAGGGGAGCTCTGGTGAAACCTTTCCCAGAGTGAATCCAAGGACCCTGCACTCCAAACTCATCTGAGTGTGTATTTTAAGTTTCTCCAATGCATTTCAGATGTTCACATTTTAATTTTTAAATGAACATGCTATATTTTAAATTTATAGTCAGTACTTTAGAAAGTTTGGAGAGCAGGGCTGTGCTTAATGGAGTTGAAGTGAGAAAAGGAGTGTTTATACAATTTTCTTGCCAATAGAGTTCTATGACTCATTGCCATTAGCATACTACATTTTTATTCTTAAAGGAAATTCAGATATTGGTGATTTTATTTGATCTCTATATCAAGGAGTGTTAAAGTCTCCTAGTTCAAGGGAACAAGAACTTCATTATTTCAGATGTAAAGTAAGAAAACTGAAATCATTCCCAAGGGTTTTTTAGTGATGTTTCCAAACAGAACTACTCTGCCAGATCAAGCAGAGTAATGATTTTTCCACCAATTGACACATTTAACAAACACTCATTTAGTGCCTACTATGTGCTGGACACTGAGCATAAATTATGTGGCAATAACAGAAGGCTCTATTACCATAGAATTGAAATGCTAGTGAATTAGGAAGACAATAAGCAATCACACAAATTAATAAACTATAAAGTTAGGTTGCATAATCACTACTAACAATATTTAGCAGGAAAAAGAGAAAATAAGAACCTACTCCAATATATGTCAAGTATCTTTTTCCTGGAATTAGTCATTATTCATTTGTATTTTTTTATTCTTTCAAATTTTTCTCTTGTCATATGTTGAGATTTTTATTCATTATTTACAGTTATATCAGTTCTTTGGTGTCTTGAATTTACTGTAAAATAGAGTTGGCATTTAAATTATTCTGAAATGTAAGCAGTTCAGCACCTACAGAATTGTTTATAATAAGTCAAGGCTAAGAGGCATGAATACAAAGAAATTCCACCACTTTTTACTTCTCTTGGCAATAATAATGAAAAGGCAAAGGCTAGTGGCATAGTAAATAAAATGTAAAGCTTGAATTTAGCACCAGAAATGGGACTTCTGTGTTATCAGTTCCTATGGCTTTTATTTTGGGGGCCAACACCCTGTTAACCCTTTTCTGAAGAAGCTTTCTGGTATAAGGGCTAGACTGCAAACAACTCTGCCTCTTTTTTTACACCCTGTACTCTTAAAATGCTTTTTTTTTTTTTAAGATTTTATTTTATTTGTGCATACAGAACTGGGATACAGGCCAGAGATGTGGAGGGTGAGAGAATTCACCAGAGACAGAGTGGAGTGCAGAACAGGCAGATCAACGAAACACACTGCTGAGGGGAGCAGCGGGCGGGTCAGGAGAGGTCTGCCACACCATGTGGTCACCTCCGGGGCAGGCGGGCATCGAACTCATGAGGAAGCGGCTTTAGATTCTCAGTGTTGTGCTTTAACCCGCTGCGCCACCAGGGAGGGCCACACCCTGTACTCTTAATGATATAATGGTGGCTAATTTCTCTCTCTCTCTCTCTCTCTCTTTAATTTCTCAGGATTTAGAATAAAGGACCAGAGGCAGAACACTTAGAACTGAGTCTTTTTAAATGCCAGTTGCCTAGATAGTGTCTCTGGGCATCCATACTGGTATGTGGAGTCACATATTTCCTGATTCTTCATTATCCATCTTGTTTTTGGTTCCACGAGGTAGGCTAATCTTATTCGTTAAATTCCACTTTCTAATTTAAGCTGATGAGAACGCTTAATGTTGCTTGTTTTTGCAACAGGTACATCAGACTGTCTTTTACTATAGAGTGCATTGCAAATTTGGGTCTCATGTTATTTGAGATTCCAGATGACTTAGCCATATAAAACACATTTCTTTGTTCAATAGTATTGTAATTGTTTAATTAGTCAGATGAAAGCTGAGGGGCTGAGAAGGGAATAGCACAGGTAAATAGAAATCTCAGTTCTCCAAGATCAGAAAATATAGTGGTGAAAACTTGCATGAAAAAGGCCTCAGATAAAATAGTAAAGTGAAACAAAATGTTTGTTTTAAAATGAAGAATGAGGTCTGCACTGTCCAATACAACTGCCATTAGCCATGTGTCCTAGTAAACACCTAAAATGTAGCTAATCTAACAGTAGGCAGCCTATTCGTGAAAAAAATATACACCAGGCTTTAAAGATTTAATAAGAAAAATGTCACTCTAATTTTATACAGATTTAATGCTGAAATATTAAGATTTCAGAATAAATAAAATACTTATTAAAATTAATCTTAACTGTTTCTTATCTTTTTAATGATGCTAATGGAAAATTTAAAACCCGTGTAAAGTTTGCATTATTTTTCTCTTAGATAGCACTGTCTCTGGATTCTGGGGAAGGATTTAATCATATCCTTTAAATGTTCTTATCCTTTAAAAGTGGACAGCTTTTACTGAGTCCTATGACTTCTTCCAGTATAGCTATTAGGTGATTACAAATGTAAGTGCTGCAAAATGCAGTTAAGCAAATTATGCAGACTGAATGTCCGACTCTCTCCTCAGCCTTTCCTCATCCTGAAGTCAATGCAGGGGCAATTTCCCTTCCTGTCATATATCTTCTTCACTCTATAAGGCATTTAACATTGCAATCCTGGGGCTAAAGTCTTTCCTGATACTAGACATAAAAGTTAATTGACATAATTCTATGCAGGAATTTATATAGATTTCAAACCACAGCAACATTTTATTTTTTCAGTATTATGTTTATTTTATTTTATTTTTTTAAAGATTTATTTATTTGTACATACAGAACTGGGGTACAGGCCAGAGGCTCAGGGGCGGTGAGAGGCTTCACCAGAGACAGAGTAGGGAGCAGAACAGGCAGATCGACGAAGTACACTGCTGAGGGGAGCAGCGGGCGGGTCAGGAGAGGTCTGCCACGCCATGTGGTCACCTGCCCGCCATGTGGTCACCTCCCCTCCGGGGCAGGCGGGAATTGAACTCATGCGGAAGTGGCTTTAGCTTCTCAGTGCAGTGCTTTAACCCACTGCGCCACTAGGGAGGTCCTGATTTTATTTTTTTATTGAGGTCACACTTTGTGTACCGCACTATATTATTTTTTTCTGAAATCTCTGAGGGTATTTCCAAAATACAAAAGCGAACTTCTTTTTATGCTGCTTTTAAGTCAAAAAGAATACCTAAGGGATCTCAGATAAACCAAGAATAAACAGTCTTAGAATGTACATAATAAAATATCAAAATTTTACAGAGGTTCCAAAATACAGTATATTAAATTTATTAAATTCCTGCAACCACCTGATGATTTAGATAAAGTAGGCATTATTATTCTACTTTTACAGAGGTAGAGGGAGAATATGGTGATCAATTTCTATAGAACCTGAACTGAAGTACCAATATGAAATTGTGTGTTAGTCTCTCCATTTATTTGGTAGAGAAAAAAGGCAATACAGGTGTGAGTATGTGTGGACTAGTATACATATACCTATTTCCAAATTTTATCCTCTGAAAGGGTGCAGGAACAATGATACATACCCATCACACAGATGTTGGTTTCAAAATACCATTCTCCATAAAAGATACTGGGTGCTTTAGAAAAGTAGCTGACTCCAGGATTGATCATGAAAAATATGATGAACCTGAAGCATCTTGTGATTACAAGAGATAAAGGTGTTTTCAAAGGAATGAGGGCTTAATATGACATGGGAGTCAAACTTAAGAGGAGTTCCCAATGATCTGAGTAGCAAAATAAATAGCAGTGATATTAGCTTTCTACTCACAGAATAAGATAACTATCCATGAGTTCATACTGATAAAAATAATTAATAGATAAATAAATCAAACTGGAAAAGAGCCACATCTTCCACTACAGAAGAATTCAAATTCTAATGAATGTAGAAGTAATGGGGAGCATATAATGGCACCAACATACCAATAACATAGCAATAAATGTTTCAAGCAACATCTACCAATAATACTAAAATTGGTGGAAGAAAGGATATTTGCATAGTCTAAAGGTCTCCTCCCTCTCCTCTCTCTGCCCTATTAAGGATCTAATAATAACTTTACAGTGGAGAAACCTGACAATCCTAGCAAAGTGATGAAGGTCATCATCACCAGTAAGACTTAGGCTATACACCTTGTGATGTAATTCACTTAGAACGACTCATCACTTTTGTAGTATTTTTGTTAAACTGAATTATGAACCAGAAAAAGGAATGTTTGTGGCAAAAAAACATGATGCAAAACTAAAGTCCATAGATAATGTTAACAACCTAGTGTTTGTCAGTTATAGTTATATGAGATGGTAACATGAGCAAAGAATACATGAGATCTTTGATTTATATTCACAACTTTTTAAGTCTAAAATTATTTCAAAATTAAAAGCTTTAAACTGATGATAAGAATATCATACTTTAAAAATATATTTTTTGAAGTATATATGCCATTATAAACACCCACCCCCCCTTTACTTCTACATTCATTAGAATTTGAATTCTGTAGTGGAAGATGTGGCTCTTTTCAGATAACACTGAACTTTAGCCAATAAATATATATATTTTTATGATCGATGAATATATCATTAGTTTTTTCCTCTTCTGTCCATCTCCTCTGCACTAGGCCCCAATTCATCTAAGCTGAAGGCAGTAGAGAGACCTACAAATAGCTTTGTAGAGTCATAACAATTCTGAGAAGACATCACAGTTCTTGGCATGGGAGTAGGAGCTATAACAGACTGGGTTTCTTTACAGACAGGGATCTGGGTTCAGAAGTCAGACAAACACTTTATTATTTATTTATTTTAAACATCCTTGCTTAATTTTTTCACAGTACAGGATTTCTCCCCACAGGTCCAATCAACATAGTTTTCCCACCACAAAATTGTCCTCTGGCTTCCACCACACTCCCCCTGTCTAGCCCTCCTTTTCTCTGCTTTCCTCCTCTTCCTGTCCCTACCTGCCTCTGGAGTATCCCAACTTAATGGTATGCTTTCAAAGTCTGCATTTAAACCACTGGAAAAGTGGCAAAAGTCTATTAGTACAGTTTACACATCTGCAAGTGAAAAGCCTACACTTGAATACTAATTTTTCTACTTGCAGATGTATAAACTGAACAAGTTAGGGCCTCTGGCACATTACTGGCTAGTCAGAGAAGAAACTGCAAGTACAGATTTCATAGATAGTTATGAGTCTTAGATATGGTGACTAGAAAAATATGATCACACCAATGAGGTGTTACTAATAAAAAAAAAATAAAGATATTTAAGTTGTCCTTTGAGAAATAGGTGTGAAAGCATAGTCCTTTTTTAATTTTGTAATTGTTGTTTTTCCCTGTAATTAATTGAACATGGGGGTGGCGGAAGAGTTGGGGGGGGAAGGGCTGCTAGTTTTTCTGAATTGTACTGAATACTTGGTCATATTTCTCCTTTTTGACAGCTAATGAAAAACAACTTGGAATTTAGAAGCCTCCTACTTAAAAAAAGCTATGATAGACTTGTTAAAATCAAATCTAAACGTTGGTAATAAATATCTGAAGAGAACTGTACTTAATTACAGTCTCTAGAACTATCCCATATTCACATTTGTCATCACTGCATCACTGAAATAGCAGGATCAGGCTGACAGATGAGCTCATTACCCATACAAAGCCCAAGAAATCTGTTAGAAAGTGTCCCCTGAAGAAGGCTTGCTCCAATTTTCCATCCTGAACTAACTCGACCAATTGACAAGCAAGCAAGTGCGATGTTAATATATTGGATGTTGTGCCTTTGCTTGTTCTAAAAGGTATTCTACGACGTTATTTTTACCTAGTACAAATAGCCAAGATTTATTACTTCCTAGACCCATAAGTGATGCAGTTTAACATTCACATTTTGGGCCCCTCCAAAACAATCTTCCAGGTTTACTTCCACCTCTTTAACTGCTCCTTCTAATATCTTCATTGTGGGTTCTCTCTTCTCAAACCATCACTTAAATGTTATTTTCCTAAGAATTTCAGATTATTTTACTGTTAACCCTATGCATATTGTCTGAAAAGTAGACTGTCTATGCACACTTTCTTCCTAATTTGGACACCATTATCTTTGGTTGAGTCATTACAATAGTTTAGGGTTTTTTTCCCCCTTGAATTATTACAATAGAGTTAGCTAAATAGTATATATACATTTTCTTTGGAATCCATCATTTGTTTGACAGGCAAATAGATCTTTCTAAAACAGAACTCTACTCATATTACTCCTGATTAAGCCCTTGAGAGGTACCCACTGCCCTGAAGATGAAACACAGCTCTTAGCTGGCCACCTCCCTGATCCAGCCCCTGCTAAGCACTCCAGTCCCACATCTTTATCACTTTACCTGGTACCCAAACATCCTATAATTTCAGTTTTTTCTGTTCTATTTATTTATCCCTAATTTTAATGCTATTACATCTAGAGTGCCTAACACTGTTCTATGCGCAGGATGTTCAATAAGTAATTGTTAAATGAATGAAAGAGTAAAAATGACTACCTTTACAAATCAATTCACTTCACTATAAATCTTGAAACCTTAGGTTCAAAATTAAAAAATGTATCAATATTTGGACAACATAGTTTAACAACATTAAAAAAGAGAAATGTTAAAATTATATTCCTAATGTCATATTTTGAAATAGGTCTAAAGCAATTAAAAATAACAACATATTCTTATTCTTAATATATTACAAAAAGAGTGTGCAATTTTACACCTGGCAAAACAAAATAATGGTTTCAGGACAACTTCTTTTGGCTCCGAATATACAAAATGTGTGGCATGGAGATTTATATAACTGCATAGTTGAACAAGCCCTTTGCCTATCCAGTTTTATAGAGGAAACATTTTTTGCTTGCTTCATAAGAAATTTAAAGGAGTTACTGGCTCGAGACATGAAAAACATCCTCTTGATGGAATATGAGCACTGCTACTCTATTATACAACATTTCTATATAAATATGAGCAGATCACATCAGCATTTCATGAATCTGTATCGACATGTGAGTACTTTCATTTGTTTCCTAGGAAAACTTATTATAAAAAAGCTACTATCTAAGGCACAGAACAGCCAATTACAGCTAACTTCCCTCTTTTTTGCTTCTTATCCAATGACCATCTCATTTTCACATATTCTAGACTGCGGCTTTGAAAATTATGTCCAATATCATAAGTGGAGAAAGAAAAGATGAGGATAATTGTGCAATTCAATATGAATTTCAGTTCTAGTAAGAATATGAAGTGGGCAATTCCATTCCTACTACAATTGCCTATTATTTATTTATTGATAGTCATCCTCAGCTGAGTCACTGAAGATATTAATCAAATCCATAGATTCTCAGTCATAATCACTTTAACATTTAATAGGTAAAGGCATGGGCTCTTATTCTACTTATATGAATTTTTCTAGTGCAAAGGCTAAAATCTCACAATAATAGAAAACGGGTCAACCATAAGGTAAGAAGAGAAGTCTCCAACAATCACCCCAGACTCTGTGCATGGATTTGAAAAATTTAGAGGCTAGTTCTATTACAAACTGGTTGTTAAAAAGCATTCATGAAAGTTCTGTAGTCTATCACCTCTTTGGTGTTATGACTTCTGGTTTCAAATTCTTTTTCTTGGCAAACTCCTAACACAATATGAAATTAACTGCACAACATATTTTCATGTTGTTGCTTAAAATTTAAAACATTTTGCTTTATGTTATTTAAATTTATTTGCTGGAATGTAATTTCTTTCCATGGAAGAAAATGTTGTTATGTGAAACAGAATACATGAGCATTAAAGAGGACAATGACAAGCATAGTTATCACATTAAATAGCAAAATGATAGTCTAAAAATCATGTAATATAAGGAACTTTTAACTACTTGAATGGAAGCCCCATGAAGGAATGGTTTATATTTTTCACTACAGTGTAAACAACATCTAGAACACTACTCATATATATTATGTGCATAATAATGATATGAATATTTGACAAATGAGTATGAATGGTGAACTGGACATATATAAGACTACGTAGGAAATCTTCAATGAGTGAAAAATTATGGGGTAGAAGAGAAAATACTGACAACAATTTTCAGAACTTCAGATTGCTAAACTAGAATGAAAGATAGAACTTAAAAATATTTCTAATAAAGTCAGATGTGCTATCTAGAAAATCAAATAAATGTTTCCTTTTTGACTGAGAGTTTAGATTATGTATGGAATTTTAAAATCTTTTCCAAATTCAATCTCATAAATACAAAGGATAAATTTCTTTCCCAGTGTTACTTTTTTTTTTTTAGATGATTGCCAAACCTCTATTCTAATATTATATTGTATGGGTGGCAATGTTTGTTGTGCATATTGCACAGCCCTTGCAATCTTGCAATAATACATATGGAAATCAAAACATTTGACCATATTTTTCTAAATATCAAGAGTTCTTGCTACAATATAAAATAACATATCAAGGGCATGGGGATGAACTGTGCCCAAATTAGAAATTTATATTGCATAATTAATGCAATCCTTATCAAAATTCCAGTGGCACTTTATACAGAAATGGTATAAAAGATCCAGAAATTTGTACAGTCACAAAGAGTGTGAAGAGGAAAGCAGACTTGCAAAAGAACAAAGCTGGAGGCATCATACTTCTTAATTTCAAGCTATGTTACAAATCTATAGTCTTCAAACTAGTATGGTATTGGCATAAAACTAGATACATATCAAGGTCAGAATTAAAAATCAAGATATAATCCCACACAAAAAAGGTAAATTACTTTATGACAAAGGAATCAAGACCTCCCTGGTGGCCTAGGGGTTAAGTGTCGGCACAATCACAGCCACAGCATGAGTTTGATTTTGATTCCCCACAAGAGCAGTAACTTAATGGCAAAGCAGACCTTTCCTGCTTCACCGGCTGCTCCCTTCAGCAGTATATTTTAGTAATTCCTCCTGTTCTACTCCCTTCTATTTGGTGTTACTCTCACCCCCACACCTTTGTCCTACAACCCAATTCTTCTGCACAAGAAAAAAAAAGAATATGGAACAAGGATAGGACAATCTTTTCAATAAATTATATTGAAAAATTGGATAGTCACTTACAAAAGAATGAAAGTGGAGCTTTTTGTTAAACAACTCACCAAAATCAATTTAAAATGGAATTAGGAGTTAAATGTAGCCACAAGAGTTCTAGAAGAAAGCAAAGGATGTACGGTCTTAACACAGGTCTTGGCAGTGATGTTATTTGACACCAAGTACAAAGGCAACAAATGTTAAGAGTTTGCAAAAACATAATTGTGAATATCACATTGTTTCCACAATTGTCCTAATACCCAAAAAGGAATGCCATATATTATTTTAGCAATTTTTAATCCCATTGCTCTCAATTTACTGTGCATTTTCTCTTAAACTTTATATATGCATGTTTGTTTGTTTTTTCACCCCTAGTGAATATTCTTTTTGGCTTTGGCCTCATGTTTTTTTTTTTAAAGATTTATTTATTTATTCATACAGAACTGGGGTACAGGCCAGAGATGTGGAGGGTGAGAGGATTCACCAGAGACAGAGCAGGGAGTAGAACAGGCAGATCGATGAAGTACACTGCTGAGGGGAGTAGCGGGCGGGTCAGGAGAAGTCTGCCTCGCCATGTGGAGCTGCTCCTCTGGGACAGGCGGGAATCGAACTCATGCTAAAGTGGTTTAAGCTTCTTAGTGCAGTGCTTTAACCTGCTGCGCCACCAGGGAGGGCCCTCCCTGGCCTTATGTTTTTTTAACCAACTAAAATAAAATTTGTCACAACAGAACTCTGAGGTTAAGAAAACAACGAGTGTTTTTAATCATAATGAAAAGAATTATAAAGAAATGGGAGTTTTATATTAAATTTAGGTTTAGCCATGGTTATCTTATGCAGCACAGAGATCTTTTCTAGCCTATCAAATTTGTTTAAATGGCATTTCTACATACACTTGCTGGTTACTTTCAATTATTCAGATGTCTCCTCATTCTTATTTATTGACCACTTACCTACTTCATCATAAGTATTTCATCAATCTGTGTGCCTAGTTGGAATATTGGTATCCTGTAGATTCCTCTTGCAATGAGATGCTAATAAGTTAAAACTGAGCCTACTGCAAATCTGATTTTTGTTTTAACAAAAGCCTCAGAGCATTATAATTTATAAATAGGGACTCCTCTTACAGACACCACAGATATTTGACATGCTTCTTTTGACATTTATGTCCTAGCAGATGATATATCTTTGCAACTAATGTAAGGCAGAACTCTGTCTCTTCCCCAAGTTACAATGAGTACTCTGCTTCTTTTGATAAGACAAAAGAATAAAATGTTCAGCAAGCACACCATGGCTCTTTTATTTTGTATCCATGTCCTTAATACACTGACACTTCTTAGGCAGATTTAACTGCCTAATATTTTAATTTAAAATATTAAGGATATAAGATTTGGTTCTCTCAAAGTAAGAATAAGGACAAATTTAACATACTCCACTCTGCAACTGTTTAATAGCCTTTTGAATATGCAAAGATCAATGTGGATTTTCAAAGAGATATACATAGGTACATATCTCTTTGATATATCTCTATATAGAAATATCTATATATACATATATATCACATATATCATCTGACATATGTGTGTACATACATATATATAAGAAACAAAATTTGCCTTTAGCTCTTGAGCTGTGACTACGGCTCTACCATATTCATCCCCTTTGTATTTAAAATGGCTTCAAAATATATCATAATTTTTTATAAATCTAAACTAGAGATTCACTTTCATCTTAACAATGGGTTTAATTTCTTAGATTTTGTGTTAGGGATTGGAAAATCCAACACTGATTTGGGGATATGATAGGTAGGAAACCTAGAATTTCATTATGAAAATGAAGTAGATACATTCATGAGTGACATTATTTTATTGTTTTATTTACTTATAAGTCAACTTATGCATTGCTTTAAATGAGATTTGAGTAGCCAAAAAATCACAAGCTTTTTAATTATAAGGATACTTCAGTGATAGCCATTAATGTGAATATTTGGATATTTAGGTATGTATGTATTTTCATCAAGAAAGAGATCAGTATAATTTTAAAGAGCAAATTATATATTTTTTCCTTATTACATGCATAATAAAAAAATAAGATTTCTAATGAAATTGCTCACTGTGTAAAAGGATAACCTCCAGGGAAAGGGGAAGTCTCAGGTTCCCTGCCCTACCCTAAGGAAGGAAGAGCTGGAGAGGGAGGTGAAAGAATAAAAGACTGGGAGAAGAATGGGATGGAAAAAAAATAGAGTGATGGAGGAAGAAGTCTAGTAGGAGAAGCAAAGAAGAGTAAGAAGACTGAAGGATAGAGAGAGATCCACGAAAAGTTTTAATACAAAAGGGAACTTAACATACCAGGCTTAGCTCAGGCAAGATAAGTAGGTCCTTACACCAGCTCACCAGAATTAAAAAAAATTTTTATAAATATTTTTGTTGGATTCAGTCATGCATTCAGTCTAAATGGTCTCAGTACCACCTTACTCTATCAAGGATATGGCCATGCGACAAATGCTAACATAGGAATAGCCGGCAGTAGGGACATCTGCAAGTTAGATGTTCTGGTAGGGAGGCTTCTCGTTGCCCCAGCCCAGCTCATGGTCAACCAGCAAGACACTCAATGAGCTTCTCAAGCAATTTCTTTCACACTTTATTTTTCTTTTGTGTTAAGTGATCAAACTAGTTTGAAAAAGTTTAAAACATACACTAAAGCCCTTCTATAAGAGACATAGCACTTTCCAGTAATGTCTAGTCCCCCCTTTTAGGTAACTTATATTTCCCTTCCAACCTTAATATAAAAGAAATCCAGTTTGAAACACTGGATATTTTTTTCCTCCCCCCACCCCCATCATTACATGAAGAAATAACTTTTTAAAAGCACCCTCTTAATTATCATAAATGTGTCCATGGCTTAGGAAATGTAATTTTTAAGGGAAATTTTGGGTGAATGAATTGGGAAAATACTTTTATGTGGTTAAAAACAACAACAACAACAACAAAAACCATTGCTATCTAGAATTCAACATGATGTCCCTGTGGAGTAAGCTTTTATCAGAGATGTTCTCTGTCAGTACCAGAAAGCATTTTCATTTGGAACCCCTGAAATTGGATTTAGTGCTTTGGAAATAGATATGGACAGATGCATCTGCCAGCACAATGATTTTCCAAATAATTTCTGAGGAAACTTTCAGGCCTAGTACCCCATTATACAACTTTTATTAAGCCCATGGGGGAAATATGGGAGAGCAGTAGCAATATGGATATTAGAAATAAGAGAGGAATGAGAATTTTGCTTTGGTTGTAATTAGGCTGCCAGCTTTCTAGTCATGGGTTAAATGAATTAACAAAAAGATTTGTCAGGAATAAAGTAAAAAGATAAGCTTACTCAAGAGTTTTTCTCCTGGAACACCAGAAATAAGTGATTGCATAGGTGTATTTTATTTTTCCTACATAGTAGTTTCCTAAGTGTGTACAATTTGTATTTTTGATGGAAGGAAAATTCCCAATAAGTAGTATTTATCACTTCCTTTCCCATTCCAATTGCTTTCAGAATTATTGATTACTTATTGCCTTAACTCATTCAGTCTGCTATTCCAGAGCACCACAAACTGGGTGACTAATAAACAGAAATTTATATCTCTTAGTTCTGGAAGTTGCAAGTCCAAGGTCAGGATCCCATTTTGGAAAGGTGAGAGCCAACTTTCAGGTTGTAGACTGTTGGCCTCTCCTGTAACTTCACATGTTGAGTTGGACTAGGGAATTCTATGGGATCTCACTTAGCATTCATCTCATTTTTGAGGATTCCACATTTATGACCTAATCAGCTCCCAAAGATCCCATCTACCAACACTGTGACCTTTAGGGTTTGGAAATTTTTTTTTTTAAGATTTATTTATTTATGCATACAGAGCTGGGGTACAGGTCAGAGGTTCAGGGGCAATGAGAGGATTTACCAGAAACAGAGTGGGGGACAGAACAGGCATACTGATAAAGTGCACTGCTGAGTGGAGCAGTAGGCGGGTCAGAAGAGGTCTGCCGCGCCATGTGGGTCACCTCTGGGGTGGGGATCAAACTTATGCTGAAGTTGCTTTAGCTTCTCAGTGCTATGCATTAACCTGCTGCACCACCAGGGAGGGCCCAGGGGTTGGGATTTTAACATATGAGTTTGAGTGTACTACAAACATTTGGTCCATAGTATTAGTTATTCCAGAACAGTGAGTTAAAAAGGATAGGAGAAGCACAGAGGGAAAGAGCTGAGAGACTAAGAAGATAAAAATATTTGCAATCAGTTTATAGAAAATAAATATATTTTTCTCTTCTATAACCTCTTCTTTGAATGGTTGTCATGTAAATGATGGCATTTAGAAGACTGAGCTCTCGAGATCCACAATGTTATTGGCTAAAACTAAGCATTTAATCATTCACTAAGGTAGTGCTAGGATCACTTAAATAACTGCTAGCAACTTGTCCCTGAATTGCTGTCCTTGAAAACACAGGTTAGAGAAGCTTGTAACAGCAAGCCCTGAAAAATGAACAGAACCAGAGAATTTCTTGAAGATATAGTACAATAGTTACAATAATTTTTTCTGTATTTGAAGAATTATGTTAAGTCAAGGAAGGGAATAATGGATGACCATGTCAGGAAGATCAAGCACGTATAGCATCTATTAGATAATAACAAAACTTCTTCTAGTCAAGGCCTACATCAATTAAGATTAAATGCTCAAGTCTGAGATGTGTTCTAATAAAACTTTTACTTTAATGGGGTCCAGGCTGCCATGTCTTGAGGTCAGCTAAAGCTCCACAGTATTCTACTTTTTTTTTTTAAGATTTATTCATTTATGCATACAGAATTGGGGTACAGGCCAGAGGTGCAGGAGGTGGTGAGAGGACTCACCAGAGATAGAGTGGGGAGCAGAACAGGCAGACTATCGAGGCACTCTGCTAAGGGGAGCAGTTGGGGGTTCAGAAGAGGTCTGCCATGCCATGTGGTCACCTCCGGGGCAGGCCGGGGTTCAAACTCATGCTGAAGTGGCTTTAGCCTCTTAGTGCTGTGCTTTAACCTTCTGTGCCACTAGGGAGGGCCCAGTGTTCTACTTTTATAGCAATAAAACCTATATATGATAGATAGGACCTTCTAATCTCACACCTCTTATTTGTCGCAATAACAAGTATGGTAGGCTTTCAGTATCAGGTTAATGGTAAATTTCTTACTGTAAATTTCAAATGTTGGCACTCCAGTTAGTTATAAGGACAGAGCATCACCAGGTCTAAGTCAGCCTCTCCCTGCAGTCCTACACTCCTGCTCACCTCCTGTTACAACATGTATGCATCTTACCTTACTCTGTACTAAGACATTTCCTTGTCTGCCTCTCTTAATGAGTTATGAGCTCCTTAGATGTTTAATGAGTAGATAAAGAAAAGAACCAATCACTTATAATAGAGAGAATACTTCTATTTTTCCCTCTGTTATATTTTAAAGACTTAGTACAACATTCTCAATCCTTACTGATCGAACAAAAAATTTTGTGACACGATGCTGAAGAACATACACCTCTGAATCATATATGGTGTTGTAGATCAACATTGCCTCAATAAGAAATAGTACATTTGTTTAAAGTGTAAATTTACTTATTGTCATTTAATTTTATTTAAATATAATATTTTGGAATAAATTCAAATCAGAAAAGGTCTATATGCTATGTGATGAAATATATAAGATCCTCAGTTGAAAGCTGTTTTTGTTTCTGGAACTGGCCTTTTGTTGTTATCTTAGTGCCATGGTGACCAAATAGTCAGAGGTTATTAAAAAAAATTGCTAAGATAAATACAAGGAATATGCTTGGATTGTCTAATTAAATTAAAATATGTAGGGAAAAATCATGTTTATAATCAAGTGAATATGTAGATACTGTATTTATATATAAATACTCATGTTAAAATAAACATAGATATTAAAGGGGAAATTTCACATTATTATTTATTTTTTTAATATATAAAAATGTTGCAATTCTGACAATCTTGTCAGATGAAGATTTAAGCCTCAAGAAACCTTTGTTCATTCTTCTGTATTACTAAGAAACTAATAGAAAACTACAGTATAAAGGAGAACAAAAATAGTGTTAAGCACAAAGGGATAAGTAGTTGGTACACCTAAGTAAGCTGGTATAGTATATGTTGACACAATTACCTCACTTCTCTTTTTCACCAGTTTGTTATCTCTCTTGAATTTAAACCTGGGCTTGACTTATTCCCTAGACACACATTTCTCACTGAATGCACACAGTGAAAGTACAAAGATAAGTGGAATGGCTTCTTGCCTGAAGGAAATTTCTGAGAAGCAGTTGTGATGGACATGCCTCTGAGTGGCACAGGGTTTACAATACAGTGAGGTCCAAGGAAGAGGGTGGCCAGAGGGTGGCCAGCACTTCCCTTCTGAAGGAAATACCTGTGTTCACTTTGAGATTTTAAAATTGAGCAAATTGAAGAAAACATGAATTCTAAAGTAAACACTAGAGAAATGTTTTCCACATTCCCAAAACTTTCTGTGAATAAATATTCAACAATTGATCTGCTGCAAATAGAATTCTGTAAATTAACACAGATGTGACCCTCATTTTCTCTGTGCTCTGACAGGAGTAACAAAACTCCTGTAGCCACCAGGAGTGCCTGGTTCCATTACAGCCGTGATGCTCTGCTTCCTAGAAAAGCCACAGGCCACAGAGAGACGAGGTTCTGAATATTTTAATAATGATTTTAAAGCCATGGCAACTAAGAAACATTTGTAGAAATAGAAGACTTGAATTCTTGACATGTTTTAAATTTTTTTCATGTAGTCTGGATTTGATTTTAAAGAACCCTTATAAAATACATTATTTTGAAAGGGAAAGGCAACATTATACTTAAAATTATGCTTAAAGTATTATCAATATGAATGTCAAAGGCAGCCTTTGTCAGGAATCCACTAAATCATTTCACATTGAATAGGATTTTTACATGCTTTGTCATTTGAAAGTATTTATAATGCTTTAAAAAACTATCAACCATTGAGACATTCAAAAATATCCTGGGTTTTGGAAATTTTATTCTGTATCATGATACAAGCCTTAAATAAGACTACATTAATGAACAGATATTTGCTTCCCTAAAAATAACATCTGGATCTTTCACCCTTCATTTTTACAACCCATAGACTGCAGGCCTCAAAACAGCTCATGTGTTACTACAGAAAAACATTTTTTGATGATTCACTGATATGTTTAGAAGAAAGTATTTTGCTTTCATGTCTGAAACTAAAAAAAAAAATGAAATCATTCCATTTTGTACAAATTTTATCTAGGATTTATTATCATAGTATTTAATATTAGTTCAGTGACCTTTCTTGTCATATTTATTTACATCTGAAGGAGGATAATGGTGAATTCTTAAACATGTTAAAAACAGAGAGAATACACTATCTTTTTAAAAAGAGAAAACCTTTTTTGTCACTATAAACTTTCTTATCGTGGCAAAATATATGCATGCAATTTAGCTCCATAATGGAATTATATATCACCCAGAGTGCTATTTACAATTATTTTATTATTATTAAAGATTTCGACATCAGAATGATTAATGTATTATTACTGGAAAATCAATTGCTTAAAATAACCCAAAAAAATGATTCACTTAAAAGACAACTGAGGTGCATCTAAACAAAACCTCTAAGTGCCAGTGAATCATGAATCATAACTTTTAAGTCAAAATTTATTGTTATAAATTTCCCACATACACTCTAACAAGATCAGCTCTAGAAATGAATAAAAGGAAGTTCTATCACTATACTTAGGACAGCCAAATATTGAAAAATTTAAGTTTTAATGTCATATTCATGGGAATATTTCAAATCTTAACTGGAGTCATTGTTAATTCTGAGTTTGCATTTATTATTTCTTTGGAAGCATCTACACTCTGGGACATAGGTGTTTCATTTAAATAAAATTTATTGATAACATATAAATTTCTGATGTACAGTATTATAACTTTGTATCTGTATATAACATATCACAATCATCACCAAAATTCTCATTTCCATTCACCACCATACAATAGACTCTTTATTCATTTAGTCTGCCTCCCCTCCACAGTAATTCAAGAAATATTAGACACCATTAAAAAGTCATATGAGAATAACGGGTATCCAGCAGGAAAAGGTATGTGTGTTAGGGGGTGGGAGGTAATGTCTCAGTTTGCCTATTCAAAGAAATAATACAAAAAAATTTCCTATACTTAAGGAAGAAATTAAATATTCTAGCTCATGAAGCTAAAGGAATACCTGATTACCTAATGGCAATGATACAGATACCAAGACAAATAATAGTAAAACTAGAAAGAATTCAAGGCAAAGAAAGAATAATTAAGGAAGCTAGGGAGGAGCAAAAGCAGTTAGCATATAAAAAATATTTCTACTAGGCTTACACTAGAATTCTCAGCAAAAAAAAATTCTATAGGCAACAATAGAGTAGAATAAGCAATGTATATAGATTCAGTGCAATCCTTATCTAAGTTTCAATGGAATTCTTCAAAGAAATAGAAAAAAAAACCCCTGATATTTACTTAGAACCACAAGTACCCAAATAACCAAAGTAATCCTGTCATGATACAATATAAGAACAGAGGCATCAGATGTCCAAACTTTAAACTCTACTATAAAGTTATATAGTCAAAACAGTATGTTATCTGAATAAAAAGTAGACACACAGATCAATGAAACAGCATTGAGAGTCCAGAAATAAAACCATACTTATATGGATAGTTATTATATGACAAGTGAGCCAAGAATAAGAAAGCAAAGTGTCTTCAACAAATAATGGTGGGAAACAGGACAGCTATATAGAAAAATAAAACTAAACCACTCTCTTACACCATCTAAAAAATTAGCTCAAAATTGATTAAATGTAGATGTAAACCAATGATTGGATGTAAACCAATGTTACTGCAATAAAGGAAAAAAGACATATATTATCCTGTAATGGCCAGTATATTTAGTCTGTTCATTCACTACAATTCTCATACGTAAATATGGCCAATAGTATTCATACATATACTGTTGCCATGAAAATCCATGATAAAACCTGGAGAAAATCCATGATAAAATATGATATAAGCACATGGTTATAATAAACAAATATTTGAAACATGTCAATATGAAATATAGAAAACAACTATGTTCTAAAGTTAAGGTTACTACTATCTGTCCTTACTTTGAATTTCTATGGTACTTGTCTAGAGAGTACAGACAGTACTTTGTACTGCCTGATATGAAATGTTTTTCTCCTTTACTTCCTTTTAAATCTGACATATCCAATCTCTTTAACCAAGCTGTAAATACCTGGAGAATAAGAATTTTGCCATGTTTCTTCTTATTTTCAAACAAACTTCTTAAGCACATGTTCAAGAAATAAATTCATATTCAAACATGTTTTACTTTCTTACCAAGTTAATTTGTACTTTTTTAAATCATTATAGTTTTGTCAATGAATTTGAAAACTTACAATAAAGATAATCTATTAATTAAATTCATTGATTCTACATGTATATTAAGATTAATCAGGTTCAGATGACTTTAAATATATTCAGGACAGAAAGGATATTTTCAAGAGTAAATTTTTGGAGCATGTTGATCTAAAAAAGATTTTATTCTTCCTCCACTCTCAAATTTAAATTATTTATCAAATGTCTCTTGGGATCTTCAAGTTAAGTTAATCTTTAAGTTCACTCTGGCATAAAGAGCTAGTCTGGTACATTATCCAAATATCAGACCAAGGAGAAACAAAGGAAAGCAATAGGAATTGGGAAGGTCCTGTCATTCAAAATTTCCAAAGTAAGTTGTTATCAGTCCTTTCTTAGAATGTGATTGTACCCTAACAGTCCAAAAAGAGTATACAAAAAATCTGAATTTTCCCTGCAGTTGGGCGTTTGGAAGGCAGAGTAACACATGATCAAAGAGGTTTTGCTTGTTGCTTCTACAATTAAAGGCCAAAAAGATAGACACCCCTCATTCATGGCCCACCATCTCTGGAATACCCACAGTTTGAAATACTCTATAGCTTGAGCTGTAGTAAGCCAATGAGGAAAAAAAAAAAATCACCTCTAAGACAGGCCATAGCCAAAAGAATCACAGAATAAAGTGCAAGCAAAAAAGAATTACCAGAGGAACAAATGTAATCCTAAATTTAAATGTTAAGAGCATCAAAATATCTTCCAAAATTTGATCACTTTCTACTACATCAACCATTACTACTAATAATCATGCCACCTTGCCACTTTTCTTCTCAGTGTCATTGTAAAACCTTCTAGTGTTCTTCAAACAGAAGCCAGCTTTTACTGTTGAAAAAGCAAGTCAGAATAGGAGGACACAAAGAAATGGAAAGACATCCCCTGCTCATGGATCAGAAGAGTTAACATCATTAAAATGGCCATCTTACCAAACAAAACAAAACAAAGAGACACCCCACTGAATGGGAGAAAATATTTGCACACAATACTAATGACAAAGGACTGATCACAAGGTATACAGAGAGCTGATTAAACTCAACAAAAATAAAATGAACAACCCCGTCAAAAAAACGGGCAGAAGAGCTGTAAGACACTTCTCCAAAGAGAAAATGCAGATAGCCAACAGGCATATGAAAAAATGTTCAACATCACTTGTAATAAAAAAATACAAATTAAAACCACAATGAGATGCCATCTCACACCAGTTAGAATGGCACATATTAAAACAAACAAACAAAAAACTAGCAACAACAAATGTTGGTGAGGATGTGGAGAAAAAGGAACTCTCCTATACTGCTGGTTGGAATGCAAACTTGTACAATCACTATGGAAAACTGTGTGGAGGTTTCTCAAACTGCTAAAAATAGAGTTTCCATATGACACAGCAATCCCATTGTTAGGTATCTACCCAAAGGACAGAAAGGACACCTGCACCCCCATGTTTATTGCTGCACTATTTACAATAGGGAAGATGCCCCCAAATAGATGACTGGATTAAGAAGATGTGGTACATATACAAACTGGAATATTACTCAGCAATAAAAAAAAATTTAACTAATGCCTTTTGCAGCAACCTGGATGGAGCTCGAAGGGGTCACACTTAGTGAAATAAGCCAGATTGAAAAATAAAAATACTGGATGGTTTCACTCATAGCAGGACTGTAAGGGGAGCATAAGGGATCATGAGAGAGAGAGAGAGAGAGAGAGAGAGAGAGAGAGAGAGAGAGAGAGAGAGAGAAGCAAATGTAATAAAGTAAAAATGAACAACTATTAAAAAAAGAAAATGCAAGTCAGAGAGAAGGCTTTAGGAAAACCTTGGTAGCAGAATTGCTTTATGAATCTGTTAAGATCCCTCTTCAGGACAAAGAAAGCAGCTAAGGCAGCAAGAACAAAGACACATCTATGATGAAACTAGGTGACAAAAATACACCGTAACTGCAAGGACAGGAAGTAGTAAAAGTCACTGAGATCTATGTGGCATTAGTATTTTTGTGGGAAGAAGTGGTCAGATGGCACATAGATGTCTGTTAGCCCTGACAACAGTCCTAAAATCAAGAGAAAATACTGTCTGAAAAGTGAAATCCAACAGTCAAGTGTACCAGTAGAAATCTTTTCAATTCATAGTCAGTAAAGAAGACAAGAATGGACCAAACTATAATTGTGTTGGAGCTGTCTGGTCTTACAGACTTTTAAAACTAAAAAATTGAAACTCCTTTCAAGACAAAGCCTATACTGAAGAAAAACTACTTATATAAGCCATAGTTGAATAAGACAGAAATATGAACAAAGAAAGAGTATATCTATATAATAGTGGTGGATGAAAGGAAAAAATTGAATATAGGCAACAGAATTTTCAAAGAATTAAAATGAAGTCAATAGTTATTTCAGAAGTGATGACTAAATTATGATCACAGAAGTGAATAAATATAATGCAATGAGGTATCAGGGAGTTATTTAAGAGTTATTACAAAAAAATAGCATATAAGACATGTGAGCATATGAACTTACAGTACATGGATGTACAATCCTAACATGGATGTAATTGGAGTCTCAAAAAGACAGAACTCGAAATAAATAAGGAAAGGGCAATATGTGAAGATACAATAACTGAGAATTTTCTTAAACTGATGAACAACCTCAAGTCACAAATCAGTAAGCACTAGAAAAATAAAACAAAATTATATCAATTATCAGTGCACTATAGCAAGAAAACTCTCAAAGGAAAAAATATCTTAGAAGCAACTAGGAAAAGAAAAATATCCTCATTCCTTCAAATGAACAACAGTAAGATTAAAAGCTGAACTTTCAACAAAAACTATAGAAGGAAGAGGATAATGGGATGATATTTAAATTATAGAAAGAACTATAACTCCAACTTAGTACACTATTAACAGGGGATACACCCTTTAAAAATGAAGGTAAAATAGGGCCCTCCCTGGTGACGCAGCGGGTTAAAGCACAGCACAAAGAAGCATGAGTTCGATCCCCGCCTGCCCGGGAGGAGATCCACATGGCGAGGCAGACCTCTCCTGACCAGCCCACTGCTCCCCTCAGCAGTGTACTTCCTTGATATGCCTGTTCTGTACCCCACTCTGTCTCTGGTGAATCCTCTCACCCTCTGCATCTCTGGCCTGTACCCCAGTTCTGTATGAATAAATAAATAAATCTTTAAAAAAAAAAGAAGGTAAAATAAATATATTTTCAAATTATTGAATTTGAGAGAATTAGTCATCACCAGACCAACAATAAGAGAAATACTATGGGGTCTCCCTGATGGTGCAAGGGGTAAATCTTAGCACTATGAGTTATCCACAGCCACTGCAGCATGAGTACAGTTCTTGGCCAGGGAGGTGACCCACATGGCCCAGCAGACCCCTCCTGTTTCACCTGCTGATCCCCTAAGCAGTGTATTCAGTAGATTTGCCTGTTCTGCTCCCCACTCTGTTTCTGGTGAATCCTCTCATCTCTCATATTTCTGGCCTGCACTCCAGCTCTTGTATGCAAACATAAATAAATCTTTAAAAAAGAGAGAAATACTGTACCTGTAATCTGGGCTAGATATTTCCGCTGCTCTACCTTCTAGTTCACTGATTCTCTGTTCAGATATGTTAAAATTTATGTAAATTTATCTTGTGATTTCCTAATTTCAAGTTTGGATTTATTTCTAATTATAGATTTTATTTAATTTTTAATTCTTTCTTGAATATTTCAATCTTGTCATAATCTTCCTGAATATACTGAGACTTTTAAATCAGTGTTTGTTAATATCTGTACACCCTTTGAACCTATTTCTATACTTGTTTTAAAAATTTGAATATGTCTATTTAAGTGAGAATATAAAAATTTTATATATAAAAAACCCATAAGGTTTTGTGTATATATGTATACATGTATATGTATACATACACACAAACATACATATATATACAAACATATAGCATTACTTTATGCATGCCTGATTATTTTTATTGACTGCCTCATGTTGATATCCGCCACCCCAAAAGGAGACGATATGAAGTTCTGAACTATGTTATCGTTCATCAGAGATAATTAATTTTCTTTAATTTTCTTCTAAAGGGAAATTGGAAAATTGAGGTAGGAGTATATCATCTTAATTCATTAAGATATTGAGGTGTTTCAAGTCTGCATTTTAATTACTTTTAAAGTTGGCATTGTTTTATTCCTTTAGAAATAAAAGTTTTTATGGTATTAGGATGCAGCCTTCTGGGGATCCTGCAGTTCAGTTCATTTTTGCTTTACTTTACTCTGCTACCTGGAAAAATCAGATGCTTGCCAATTTTCAACCACTTAATCACTGATTTCTGACTGGTTTTGTTCCTCAGCGCCCACTTTAGAGTTAAGGATGCTTTGAGAGAAAATCAGAAAATCCAACATTTAATGTTGGATTCATTTCTCCAGGTTCTTGTTCTCTCAAGAATCTTGGTCCTTAAATCACCAATCCCTTGACAGTTTAACACTTTCAAACAAATGTTCTGCACATCTGCCCATCTTTTTTGGTTCCTTTTTAATGAAATTTTGCCTATAACTGGACAATCAACTCACATGAGAAGAATTAATTCAATATAAATATCAACTATAAAGGAAAAGGAAAAAGTACAAGGCTCTGTCTTTGAAAAAGAGAATACAGTATTAAATAACAATAACAGAACAAGTGATGTTTATGGAGAATTTTCCATGAGTCATTAAATTTTATTTTTGCTTTTTCAAGTATAAAGATAGTGTATATTTTTTGACATGTATGCAAAAAACATGCCATTCAGGCAATACACAGGTAAGAAGAAAAATAGAAGCAAAGAAAGATCACATAAAACCAAAAGAAATTATAGAATAAATATTAGAAGTAGGGCTGCCCTGCTGGCCTAAGGGTTAAGTCTCAGCGCTATCACCACTAACGCCTGAATTCAATACATGGCACAGTAGAGCCCTCCTATCTTACCACTTTCTCCCCTCAGGAGTGTATTTCAGTAGATCTGCCTATTCTGTTCTCCACTCTTTTGCTGGTGAATCCTCTCACCCCTGTATCTTTGGTCTACACACCAGTTCTACACAAAAAATAAAATAAAAATATGTATTAGAAATAAACCTAGGTATATTATGGATAATATAATGCAAACAGGTTTTTAAAAATCACCTCTTAAAAACAAAAATGACTCTGGTTCTAACATAATAACAAACAAGATAACTGGGAAATTTATCCTGCTTAAAAAATTGAGAATCAAGGGTAAAATTTTGAAGACATTAAAAGACTTTCAATGAATTTTCAGCTAACAGTCAAGAAACTGAAACCCACAAAAGATAGAAATATAAAACCAGATCTGAGAAACAAAAGCAGAAAGACATGAGCTGCTTTGCAGTCCTCTCAATCAATCCAATTAAGTAGAAGCTGGGTTTTAATGTCCTTTTGAGGCATGTAACAAAGGCTATGATCCTTGAAAAACAAGAAATTGAATCTAAAAAATTCCCAAAAGCCTGCACTGCTCAATAAAAGAACAGACTAAAAGATATAAATTTTCTGTAGCAGAGAAAATACAATGAGATTCATTATATCTGTACTGAAGCCCTGCATAGAAAACAAAAGTATCCCTTAAATATCATTTTCCAGTATTTAGAAAAATGACCAATGAACATACCCCATTACCACATGCCACAGAGAGGCTTCCCTACAAGAGTATAAGGAATTATGATCATGAATATTCATTGCAAATATACTTGTGATAGAAGATATGAAAATCTAAATGTCTGTGGAAAGGGGGGAGATTAAAAACATGATGCATTCAAACAAATGAATATAATGTAGAAATTGGCATGGAAATGACTTAAAAGTATGTGAAATGGATAAAGAAAGTTATAGGGGAAAAGGCATCAGTTATATTCCCCCTCCACTTCTGAATGTATCAATTATATAGTCAGCTGTCCAAGATTGTTTTTTTTGGGGGGGGGGGTTTGGTTTTGTCTAACTCTTTGTTTTGTTTCTCTAGACACTAGAAGAGTAAAACCATTTGGCATTTATCTTTCTCCTTCTGGTTTATTTTATTTAGTATAATCACCTCCAATGCTATTCATGTTATCTTAGATGACAAGAGTTCATTTATAAAAATCCAGTTGAGTATTATTCCATTGTGTATATAGACCATATCTCTGAAACATTCATCTTTTCTTAGGTACTGATGGTTGTTTACATAATTTGTTTTTTATAAATAGTGCTTCTGTAAACATAGGACTGCATGTATCCATTTGAATTAGAGATTTTGTATTCCTCATGTACTAAAAGAATTGCTGGATTGTATGGTAGATCTATTTTTAATAATTTGAGAAGCCTTCACACTACTTTCCATAAGAGCAGAGCCATTCATATTTCCACTAACATGTATAAGATTTCATTTTCCTACATCCTTGTCAATACTTGTTGCTTCTGGTATTTTTGTATATGGGCCATTCTCATAGGTGCTAGGTGGTATATCATTATGGTTTTCATCTTCACTTTCCTCATGATAAGTGATGATAAACATTTTTTTCATAAGTCTATTGACCTTCTGTTTGTCTCCTGCGGAGGAGTGGTAATTCTCCCGTAATTTATGACTGGATTGTTTGTTTTATTTTTGTGTTGACTTTGAGTTCGTAGTAGATCTTGTATATTAGCCCCCATTCAAATGTATTTGTGCAAATATTTTCTCCCAATTCGTGAGTTATCATTTTGCTTTAATGACGAGTTCTTTCACTCTGCAATTTTTCAGTTTGATGTAGTCCATTTGTTTATTTTTGCGTTAGTTCCCCTTGCTGGGAAAGATAAGTTCCCAAAGACACCCATACAGTCAATGTGCATGTTTACCTATGTAAAGGTACAATATGGTACACAATAAGGATTGCACTGAATCTTTATAATACTTTCACAACAAAGGGGAGAGGGAAACAGTGGGCTACAGTGAAGGACTGGGTGCTGTGGGTGACCATGCTGTGATGTCGTAACATACATTGGAAGGGTGTGAAACTGTACCGCAGTCACACTCAGTGTTCTAAGTAATGTTACTGCAGTGGGGGGGGGGGGAACAGAATAGCAAAGTAAACTTTGGTTTACTTTTGGAAACTTTTTTGATTACTCGAAACATAGTTTACTCCGCAGTGAATAGAAATGAAAGATGTGATGTGAGTTTACAAAAAATAGAATGTCAAAGACAAAAGCTGCATAGTGGACAATTTGACAAAGCAAAATACTTAAAAAACCTTGGTAAACACTAATAAACTGAGTGAGGTTTCTGAGGCTGAAGGGAGAGAATAAGGGTCAAAGAGGTATAAGGGATGGGGAGGGGGATTGAAAGTGAAAAAATATTATAACACAATGATGAAAAAATGTCAGTGTACAAAACTAGTTATGTAATTTTCAAAAAGAAATAAGGCAACAACCACACATCTGTTTCAGACATGTGTATACACAGATGGAATAAAAATGTGGACTGTGGCAATACACCTCCTATCAGAGACACCAGAAAAATAAAAGTGGTGACTCAACTTTATTTTTTATCATTGAAAAATGATGTCATTTATATATATATATATATATATATATATATATATATATAATCAAAAATGCAAAAATAAAATAAATTAGCTGTCAAAAAAGTAAATGCTTTGAAATAAATATGGCAAAGTGTCAATATTTTAAAATTCTGAAGATATGTAACTTTTTTATTATTAACCAAAGTTTTAAATTGATGTTGCCTCCCAAAATGCTTTTTTCTGCATTGCTGTTCTGCTGCTTGTTCTTTTGTTACTAACAGGTGCTACCCCCTTGTCTTTTACCTCCACATATCAATTCTCTGAAAGCGATGTAATAGCTGCATTGGTATTTAGTGCCAATTAGAGCTACTTATTGCTCTAAGAGAGATTTACTAACCCCAATGTTGAATCTATATCTGCACTTTTTACATATTGCAAATATCAGACAACAGGTAGTTGTATCTTTGTAATTATTTTTCTGAGGAAAAATTGTTTTCTCAGTTCTCTGAAAATCACGTCTGTTGGCAAGTTTGTATATGTCTATGTGTAATTCAGCTCAATAGAATGCAATTAACTTGAGTGCTGTTTTATTATTAAATCAATGCAAGAGACTTCTATAGAGAGATTCTAAGATGCACAGTGCTGCATATAACTGTATAAATATATACCTCTGTCCTCAGGATGGATAGAATGACCAACACATGACAAATCTGTTTTACTTACTGAGTCAACGATTTGTTAAAACAAATGGTGTGGTTAGAGGAATACAGGTAGAGGAGTGGTTGAGGTCAGAGTTAAGCACTTGATACTCTGAAGGCTGCTTCTCCCCCAAAGTTAACTGCTGGCTCTTCCCCTGTGCTGTGCAAACTGTAAGGTGGGTTGAAATTTTTGGTGTGTACATTAGGCTCACTGCCACTGGCTATAACAGAAATCCCAATAATTTTCCTATTTGCACTGGATTTAGATTTTTATCTAAGTTTGCTTTAAATATTTTTAAGTTCAATTCAAGATATTTTTTT
>NW_004567115.1:32434613-32440826 GCF_000260355.1 Condylura cristata
TAAACATAAATGGGTGTTGAACCTTGTCAAAAGCCTTCTCCGCATCTATCGAAATGATTATGTGGTTTTTATTCTTCTGTAATGTAGATAAATATCATTTTGGTAACATAACAAGCAGTTTCTCAACTGGTAAATGATTGGAAATCACTGAGAACACAATTTCTTTAGAAAACTGCTTGTGAGTCCTCCTACTGACGATGTGGCTATAATAAAAACCAAAAATACAGAAAAACTCAATTTGATGACTTCATGCAATTTAACAGAATATTTATTATGTGTTAGACTTAAAGTGTAGGAAAATACACTTTATTAAAACTTGTAAGTTGGTATCCTCAAAGATGTAAGGAAAAAGAAAAAAATGACTTGATGTTAGGAAAATATTATAAGTTTTGGTGACAACAAAATTTTAGTTTATTGTGTTGATTTTTTTTAAATGGAAAAGTTATGCTTAGTAAATTAAGGCAGCTGGAGAAAGACAAATGTGATTTCACTCTTGTAGTAATTAAAGAATCCAAGCAAATGAACAAATACAACAAAACAAAAATTAATCTTTAGATTCAGACAACAGGATGCTAGTTACTATATGCTAAGGGGGCAGGGATTGACTGAATGGGCTAGGAGGTTAATTGGATGGTGGAAGATGCAAACCATTCCTTTAGTGGTGGTCCTGGTAAGATCAATGCAGATAGTCAAAGGTGTAAAATCATACACCTGAAACCCTCACAGTGCTGTAAATCAATATTACCTCAAATAAGACAAATAAAATTCAAGAGATATATACATTATTTAATTGCTCAGTTATAAAAGTACATACTTATACAAAGATTCAATGTTTGTAAGTATTCAGAGGAAGGAAGTTCAAAAAAGTAAATTTTTATCTTTCCATTTCTTTGTATCTTTTTACATGTGGAACATTGAGAATCAAATCAAATAAAACCAAGCTAATAATAAACCCTAGAAATCTGCCTGTAAAACTAAGGCAAACAGAGGGGTGGAGCGGTGAAAACAAAGTGGCTATGGTAGAGGACATGGTGGAGGACTGTGGGTGCTTTGCTGGTTGTCTCTTCCAGATTCACATTCATCTAAGAATGTAAGGGTGGTGTTATTTTGTTCAATGTTTATATTCAGAAACTAGTGCAGAATATAACACATAGTAGGTGATATATATTTGTGAGATAATAACAGTGAGTACCAGAGTCATATCATTTAAAAAATTGAAAGGCTCTGGTTAAATATGACCTACATTGAAAAAGCCAGGGATAACTGAGTGCTAATGCTGCCACATAAACACAAAATGAAGGAACCATTAATCATTCCCACATTTTTCAGAGGTCTTGATTCTTCTAGAACACCATCAGTCACTGCCACTGATGTATACAGACTTTGTATTTCAGGATCTCACAGGGAGAACTATCCTTGCTACTTGCCATTTGACATTAGTGTTTTAACTAATGAACCTCATTTGATTAATGAGAGCTAGGATATACAACTGAAGAAACAAAGAGTTGTTAAAAGGAAACATGAATTTTAGTCTTCTGTTTAATATTTTAAAGGGAAAAATGGTATAAAAGCAAGTAGAAGTACACCTGAAAAAAATATATCATAGTTTGACTATGCAACCCAAAGGGAAAGGAAGTGAGTGTTTATTTCTTCCAGTATGAAATAAGAATGCCAGATCTACAACTCCATTTACCACTTCTTGTCAGGGAGGCTTCTAATCTGCTCTTCTCTCTTTTTATTTCATTAATAAAACTTTTTATACATAACTTCATTACTTACTTAATAACCATGCCACAACCTTTCCGTATCTCAGTTTGCTCAGCTGTAAAAGTGGGATAATACTGATACTTATCTGGTTATATATATAATAAGATGATGCACCTAAGATAGTTTAATTGCTTAGCACATAGCAGTGAATCAACAGCTGTTAGCTCTAATTATTAATAATATATATACTTATGGATGAAGATTACATAAACTTATTTGGCTTCAAATTCCAATGTCAATCACCAGTTCTATTAGAAGTCCTTTAGAATTAACATCATTAAAATGGCCACACTACCAAAAGCAATTTATAGATTCAATGCTATTCTTATAAAAATTTCAATGACATTTTTCAAGGAAATAGAAAAAATACTGATGAAATTTACATGGAGCCACAAAAATCTTTGAATAGCCAAAGCTCTTCTGACTAAGAAATAAGGTGAGGGAGATATCCCAGACTTCAAACTATACTACAAAGTCATAATAATTAAAACTACATAGTATTAGAACAAGAACAGACATACAGACCAATGGAATCAAATAGAAAACCCAGATATAAATCTACAGCTTTATGGACAACTAATCTTTGACAAAGGACCAAAGAATATGCAATGGAACAAAGAAAGCTTGCTCAACAAATGGTGCTGGGAAAGCTGGGCTGTAGCATGCAAAAAATGAAGTTAGATTACTACCTCACACCATGTACAAAATCCAACTTGAAATGGATTAAAGACCTAGACAAAAGACCTGGAACCATAAAATGCCTAGAAGAAAACATTGGTAAAACACTACATGACATACACTTCAATACTATCTTTAAAGATACATCACCCAAAGCAAGGATAGTGAAAGTTGGGACTACATCAAATTGAAGGGCTTCTGTACAGAAAAAAGACACACTACAAAAAACAAACAGATGTCCCACTAACGGGAGAACATCTTCACATATAATGCAAATGATAAAGGGCTGATCACAAAGATATTCAGAGAGCTGATGAAACTCAACAAATATAAAGTGAACAACCCCATCAAAAAATGGGCAGAAGAGCTATAAAGACACTTCTCCAAAGAGGAAATGTGGATGGCCAACAGACATATAAAAAATGTTCAGCATCGGCCCTCTCTTGTGGCACAGCAGGTTAAAGCATAGCGCTAAGCTAAAGCCACTTCCACATAAGTTCGATTCCCACCTGCTCCGGAGGTGACCACATGGGTGGCAGACCTCTCCTGACCCTCCCACTGCTCCCCTCAGCAGTGTACTTCTTCGATTTGCCTGTTCTGCTCCCCACTCTGTCATTGGTGAAGCCTCTCGCTGCCCCTGAGCCTCTGGCCAGTACCCCACTTCTGTATGCACAGAAGTTCAGCATCAACTGTAATAAAGGAAATGAAAATCAGAACCGCAATGAGATACCACCTCACACCAGTGAGATTGGCATATATTAAAAAAAAAAAAAAAGCAACAATAAATTTTGGCAAGGATGTAGAGAAAAAGGAACTCTCTTACACTGCTGGTGGGAATGCAAACTGGTGCAACCACTATGGAAAGCTGTGTGGAGGTTTCTCTTAACAGACCTCTTTTTTTTCATAATATAAGATGTATGATTTAGAATCAAATAGTTTTGCACACTGCTTGTGAAGGGTGTTTCTCCCCCACTCCATAGCTTGCCCTACATGAGCAACTACTTTCAACTCTATTTGACTATTACTACGCTAACATTAAGCATCTTCTTTGTTTTTCAGGCTTAGGCATTTTTCTATTGATTTATAAACAATCACAATTGCGCAATTTTGACTGGAGAGTTTTTCATAATAGAACATTAGTGCTCTATTAGAAATTTTTCTAATTATACAAATTGAGTGATATATTATAGTTTAATGATGTTCTTTTCTGTTGGATAGTTAAGTTATTTCAACTTAGAGGAAAGGTAGTGGTATGTTAGGTATAAATGAAAATGTGATTCTGAATTAGGAAACCAGGGAGAAAGAGAACAGTTACTTCCTCACTGAAGGATTTTAAATTCTGGAGTGATTATTACTTTTGGATTCTTGACAGATGGACACTTGCTTCAAGAGCAGGGTTCCAGAGAGCAAGAAAATTTACAAATAAGTCCTTAAGAACTGACAACTAGTGTACCAGCTGGCTAAGAAATGGGACGCCTGGTGTCTTGCTGAAGCACAAATGCTTAAAAAAAAAAAAACTGAAAAGATAGCCATTGTTAAGCAATATTTGTAATATGATTCAAATCAAAATGCCCTGAATTTATCAGCAGGAAGACTATAGCAGGTGATGAGTCATTATACTGACAGCAATTCCTTCTCATTCAGAACAGAATGAAAGCTGTCCTAACATTGTCACCTGCCTTGACAGCCAGAACGTGAAAAGACCACAGGGAGAAATGATGAGTGATGGTGAAAATGACAGGCACTGACATCACAAATCTTGTTAAAGGTCAGAAAAGTCAGGCAAGAAACCATGACATAGACAGCATCATATGGTAGGTTCTTAGTTCAATTATTTCTAAATTAATTTTTTTTAATGAGGAGGATATTTATTTCTCAAAATTAAAAAAAATAGTTTAAACCACTTTCAAAATAATTACAATTTCTGCCCCTGCTGGTATCTAGAGCTATTTTGCAGTTTATTAATTAAAAGTTAAAATCCACAATGTCATAACTGGTAATAGCAGCATTTAGTGGAAAGTGTGGAAACACTTTCCAAGAGTAATACATATAAACCAATTTAAGTCCTCTATCTTGGCATATTCAGTTTTGTCTATTCAGAGTTCTCTTCCTTCTCCTCCCTCCACTCCTCATCTTTGGTCAATGAAGGACTGAACTTTCAAGACTCCCGCCCCAACAGTCTCTCCCTTCATGGTGTGCTACAAACTGATTCTCCCCTATCAAACCAGAAGAAGCTGTTCTACCTCTTCCCTTGTGACATGAAAGAAGATGCTGCCTGATTACATAACTGAATTTGCAGTACCCTTCTTAATTACTTAACCAATGACCAGGGCCTACAAGAATCTACTTCTTAAATATCTCCCAAACCCACTATTTCACACCACTATTACAGTTCATTGTCTTTGTCTAAATTATTGCTAGAGCCTTTTTAGAGACTTCCCTTCCTATAAATCTTACATTTTCTGAGAATAATCTCCATAAATCAAGCCAAAAAAAATTTCAAAAGTGCTCAAGATTATGACAGGGAGAAATTTTTCTCAGTTGAGTATTGATTGAGTAAAAGGAGTCCATAAGGGAAGCTAAAGGATTGAGAATTCTAGCCCCTTAGGTCCTGTGTACTCTTGAAACTGACTTGCTGGAAATTCCCATATTCGGAAACACTGGCAATAACAGGAGGGGAGAGAGCACTGTAAAAGAAAAGCTAGCAGGACAAAGCCTCCTTAAAAAATTGTGAGAAAATAAATATCACATAAAAGTGACCAAAAATTACATATTTATATCAAGTTGTATCAAGTCTCAGAACTTTTGGTTTGGGCAATTGAATGAGCACAATACTGCTTACTGAAATTTGCACAGTGAGGACAGACACAGATTTTATGTGTATAGGCCACACACCCTGGAAATAAATACTGTATTTTCATAATAATATTTCTATTTTTTTTTTCAGTGAAATCAGGGCCCCTTAATTTATCACAAAATATATATAATAGAGATCTCTGCATGAAGAATTAAAGCTTAAAAACAATAAAGGATTTACCCCAGGTCACATACACCATAAATGGCCTCATCAGAAATGAAGCAAGATCTTATATTTCTAATACCCATGTGTATTGCACTCTTCTTCCTTCCCCTGGAAGCTGCATTAACTCTTATGAGCTACAAGGATAATATCTTTGGTAGCATTATCAGTGATTTCTTAAATGAGGTTCTGATGACCTAAAAAGACGCTGTTCTTCAAGCTATTCTACCCACTCATCCAGCAAGGTGATTTCAATCCCCAGGGCTTGCAATCTTTACTGGCATCTTACTTTGAAATAACAAAAAACACACACCTTGAATAGTTTTTCTCTCTTCCCTTCAAAGTACTCTATAGTTAAGTTAAACCTACATATTTGTTTCATTTTGGAAGGAAAAAAACATTGAGAAGTAAGGTTCTCATCAAATAATTAAATCATGTTTTTTAAAGATGCATTTATGCATACAGAACTGGGGTTCAAGCTAGAGGTTCAGGGGCAGTGAGCGGATTCACCAGAGACAGAATGGGGAGCAGAACAGGCCGACTGACCAGTACACTGCTGAGGGGAGCTGCGGGTGGGCCAGGAGAGGTCTGCCACACTATGTGGATCACCTCTGGGGCTGAGGATCAAACTCATGCTGAAGTGGCTTTAGTTTCTTAATGCTGTGCTTTAACCTACTGTACCACCAGGGAGGACCTAAATAAGTGATATATTTTTTAAAAGATTTATTTATTTATTCATATAGACTGGG
>NW_004567115.1:32440926-32443765 GCF_000260355.1 Condylura cristata
AGAGGTCTGCCTCGCAATGTGGTCACCTCCGGGGCAGGCGGGAATCGAACTCATGTGGAAATGGCTTAAGCTTCTTAGTGCAGTGCTTTAACCAGCTGTGGTCACCAAGGAGGGCCTAAATAAGTGATATTTTTAAAAGTTTTGTTTTATTCATTTATTCATACAAGAACTAGGGTGTAAGCCTGAGATGGATGGGGGGAGGATTCACCATAGATAGGTGGTTCTATCTATTGAAACACACTACTGAGGAGAACAGTCTGTTAGGTAGAAGATGTCTGCTACACCATGTGGGTCAGCTCCCTGGCTGGGTATCAACTCAGGACTCAGTTACTGGCCATAGCTTGATAGTGCTGAGACTTTAACCCCTGTGCCACCAGGGAGGCTCCAATCATTATATTCTTGTGATATTTCTAATACAAAATATCATGGAGTTGATTCTCAAACAACAGGTAGATTATTTATCATTGGATTTTAAATATGTTATTCTAGTTTCTGCAGCTATCTTCCATCTATTACTGTCTCTACACCTTAGAGGTTTTTTGAAACCAAAATCCACAATCCAGAATCAGTTGATATAAATAAAGTGAAATCCAATTTTCTAAGGTTTCAACATAGTAATATGGATAATTAATAGAATTATTTCAACTTTTATTTTCTTACACATTTTCATTAAAATTTGGTGCTTGTTACAAATTAGCCTTTATCAATAGCTCATATAAGGGCATTCTGGGAAGATGTGGGCAGCAACAGACCTTGAACTCAACATAAAAGCAAACAGAACGATCATATGAAAACATCATGGACTAAACAGAGGATAAGACAACATTAGGTGACAGACTACCTTTAAGAAACTCGTAATACAAGCAGATGATGATTAACTGTCTCTAGCCACAGACATAATGGTATTAGCATTTTAACATAGCAAAATAATATCTGATGGAACTGAGATAGAAAAACCCCCAGTCACTGAGAAGCATATCAGACTGATCTGGAAACAGCATTAAAATAGGAGTTTTTCTCATTTTAATATTGGATAAGTGAAAGGAGTCCATGGGAAAGTAAAAGGACTGAGAAATTCAGCCCCTTAGGCCCTGTGCACTCATGTAACTGACTTGCCACACATGGCTTTCTTTTAGGAGACAGCACACATTGAGCAGAATATTCTAGGAGCAGAATCAAGATCAAACAGAGTATGTGAAACAGAACTGAGGGAAATGCAAGCTACCTATTTTTTCTAAAAGGGGAGAGGGTGAGGAAAGCCAAGAAATCTCAGAAGAGAAACTGCGATATTTTGGAACACCAGCAGTAACAGGAGGGGAGGGAGCACTGGAAAGAAGAAAAGCTAGCTGAGTAAAGCCTCCTTCCAGAGTTGTGGGAAAACAAATATCACACAAAAATGAGCAAAAATAACATATTTACTTTAAATCTCATCCGAAATTATCATGGGCCTAGAAAGAGAATAAGAAAAATTATATTCCTTTAGGTAATCTTTGAGAACATGTTCACAGAACAGACCTAAAGAGTAACCTTCTACTTTAGACAGAGAAAAATATACGCTAAAAACGTTCCATAATAAATGAAAAAAAATTGAAATGAAAAAATAATGTGTTGGAAGTAGAAAAATCTCAGGTGGAAATAAAATTCTAAGAAAAAAAATTTTTTTTAGTTAACACTAAACCAACTAGAACACAAAATGATTAAGCACCAGAGACGAAGAGAAAATCTTTTTGAGGAAAAAAAAATTGCTGAAAAGGAGGGGAAATTTTAAATCAAGTAGAAATGGTGAGGAAGATGCAAACAAATTTAATAGGGACATAAAAAATACTAAAACTACAACTTAGAAAAACTTTCCTTAAATAAAAAAAAATTGAATTGTATTGAGATTATCAAGTTAGAAACACTAAATATGACTGGGTTTTAAATGAGATAAAAAATCATTTGACTAGTTTGGCCACAAAAAGAGCAGATGAATTACCATCAATCTAGGGACAATTCTGTTTTTTTTGGTAAGAAATGTTAATAATGTAAATAGAAAGTATTAGACTTGTTTTCCTAGAGAAACAACACTTTACTATTTAAAGCACTCTAGAAATATAAATAAGAAAGTAGGTGACTTAGCATGTTTTTTATAAGTATAATGTTCATGACACCATACATTTAAAAATTAAATTTTACTTGGAAAATTGGAAGTACAATAGGAGAAATTCTTCCATTTATCACCAGAAAATGCACATTCCGAATTTATAAGTTAGAAAAATGATAACAAATATGAAATTTTACATTATGGAGCCTTACATTATGGAAAATAATGTTTGTTTATGTATTTTAGTTTGGTGATCAAAGCTTAGGATCATTTCACATACAGATTCATTTTTAATTATGAGTTCAGATACTCTTACTAACTTTAATCACAGTTACTTGGCTGTTTTCTACATTTTTTTCTCTCCTTTTGTTCTTTCTTTTTAGAACACTTGATTTCATTTTAAAAGTGCAAAATTCTAAAATGTAACAATAACATTAATTATTTCTTAAGGGAAAGCTATTTTGAGCTATTGTGTTTACTTTCTAAAGCCATTACCTTTGTCTTGGACAGAGAAACTCCAGAATAGTCAGGTACTTAGAAGGCAATTATCCTTGAATATTTCCCTAAGAATTCAAAGTCAGTTTTATACTATGCCTCAATAATGTCTCCTGATCAATTTTACTTTGCTGTTTCTAGCACTGTATGTTTTTTTTTTGGGGGGGGGGTGGAGCAGCAGGTGAGACAAGAGGGATCTGTTGCACCAAGTGGGTCAGCCCCCTGGCCAGAGATAAAACTCTGGCCATTGTGGTGGTAGCA